>NC_056745.1:907726378-907807548 GCF_019279795.1 Protopterus annectens
TCATACATACCTTGGAAATCAAAGGAAAAAGTATAAAAAACATACAAGAATATTCCTGTCCAAGGAAAAAATGGTATCTGTCCTCCAGGACGTCTTGCATAGAGTCCTTGAGTAGAATTTTGCCAGCTGATTGTTTAGAGAAGAGGCCAATAGATCTTCTTTAGTAGTTGCCCACAGATGGATCACATCTCGAGACACCCTGTTTCAGTTTCCACGTATGAGGGTTTCTCCTGGTTCTGCCAAGCTTGCTTGCCACACAATTTTGATGTAGCAGGATGTAAGATGCCTGTAGTGTAAGACTGTTCTGTTAAGGTCTATTCATGCTAACATGGCTAGTCTGCACAAGGGATAAGATCTGTTTCTCCCTTGGTTGTTTGTATAGTGTTGTCTGTAAACACTTGAAGAGGTTCCAAGGAACACAGATGATTCAGAGATTTGAGGGAATTTCTAAGCGCTATTATCTCTTTCATGATGATGTGTTTTGATCTGTCTGTTCTGTTCCAAGGGCCCTGCCCTTTCATACCTATTGATACCATATCTCAAGCAAAGTCTGAGGTGTCCATTGTGACTGACTGTACTGGAACAGGAAGGAAGAACTGGAGACTGGGATTTTGAGAAATTTGGTGTCTTCACCACATACTCTCCCTTTTTACAAATCCAAAAACTGGAATTTGAAAAGTCAATGGGTGTTGATACTAGGACCATAGAGATTTCAGATACCATTATATCTTTCTCATGTGGAGTGATGTGAGACATATTACGGGAATCATAGATGCCTTGAGACTCAAAATCATGAGGAATTCTTTTGCTGAGACAGAAAGCTGAGTGGAAAGTCCGAGAAATAGATCTAAATACAGATCTACTATTTTTTTCTGTGGAGGAAAAGCTCTTTGTACAGAGGTATTCCAGCAAGTACCACAGAAAAATAATCCTGTCAGAAGAGACGTCTGAATATTCCCTTGGAATTCCAGACTGTGTAGGAGAGTCCTTAACCAAGAGAGAGAATCTTGACAATTTGAAAATGACTCTGCAAATATAAGCAAGTAAGCAAGTAAAGAAGGAAAGGTAGATACTCTTCAGTCTGTAGTAGGCTATCACACCTTTGAGAACACTCTTGTAGCAATGGATAGCCTAAAGGGTAAGGCAGATAACTGATAATGTGATTCAGACACACAAAACTTAAGAAAAGCCTGACATCTGGATGAATAGGAATATGATGATATGCATCTATGGTCACTAAGTAATTCAAGTGAGGAAGAAGGGGTAATAAGTTGTGAAATGAAATAATTTTGAACTTGGACACTATCACAAACAGGTTCAGGAAGGAAAAGTCCAGAACTGGTCTCCAAAAATCTTCTTTCATTAACACTTGTGACAGAGGAGTAGAAAAAGCTTCTGTTATCCCCTGAGATAGCATCTGCTGTAAGACAGAAGGAAAGAAAGAGTGTGGTTTGGCAGATGAGTAGACATCCCTTGGAAAGAAACAACAGCTTCCCACTGCCATCTATAGCCTTGATGGATCACATTCAGACCCATTTGCCAGAAACAAGCTGTTGCCAAAGAGAGAAATGGATATTCATACATTTTTGGACTTATTTGACTGTCCTTTATTCTGTTGGAGTTCTTTTTGGAACCTCCCTGCCTTTGCTTTTTTAAATGTTTGCTAACCGGCATTTTGCTGAGACTGTTTATTTTGCTTTTTGCTAAAGTTAGATGAGAGACCAAAGAATCCCATAGAAAACTTAGAGAAGGAGAGCTGAAAAATCTGAGATTCCCAGATTCAGCTTTCTTCTCTTATCATTTTGAAAACATCTGCAGAAGAAGGTCCAAAAACTAGATCTCAATCTAAGGGAGAATTCAAAATTTAATTCCTGACATCCTCTGGGAAGTTCTGAGAATTCAGCAAGGCAAACCTCCTCAAAGCAGTTCCAACAGCAGCAGCAATAGAAGTGGCACCCACAGGGTCACAGGCACATTTTAAGCAATAAGTAGTGATTTGGGAAACAGAAGAAACTAAATTACACAAAGCAGATATGTCTCCACAGGAAAAAACTAATGCCAAAATATTATTCATACTTCACAATTAGTTAGGATAAATTTCAACATATCAGCTTGACAACTGATAATTCTAAAAACTAAAGTTGTAGAAGTATACACCTTTTATCTCAAACCTCTCAAAGGCCTTCTCATTCCTGTCAGATGGAGAGTGATTAGTATTAATAAAAATGTTGAGCAGCATCTGAATTCACTAAGGCAATAACAGCTGGGTTAGGTCTAGATATATGGTATAAAAACTTAAAAGACTGAGAAACTTTATACAATCTAATTGCTTTTTCAGGGGTAGCAAGCTGACTGTAATGAAAATTGCTGTCTGTACAAAACATCCACCAAGACAGACAGAACTGGAGGAATAGGTGAAGGTTCTGGAAATTCCAGCTACAACAAATTATAATATTTTATGAGTGATTGAAAAACCTCATTGTTTTCCACTGAAAAAAATTATTCATCCTGGAAACAGTCTTAGAGAAATAGAATCCTTTACAGAGCTATTAGATGTGATACTCTTACTGGCTTTAAAAGAAGGGTAAAGAACAGCCTGCACTAGTCCATGAACTAAGCCTAATAAATTACACTCGTCCAAGTAACTGATACAGGAGAAGACATATGTTAAGTTTTCTGTCTGTTTTTGACAGGAATTTCTGAAGAAACAGGCCCAGAATTGCCGGTAAGACCCTTCCCAGAGATGGGCACTGCATTCTGGCTAAGCAGAGGCACTTTCTATGCTCCTTCTCCCAGGAATGACAGGAGTTGCTCTCCCTTATCCACTAAGAGGACTCCAATAACATAGAGAACATGTCTAGCCCTGAGTCCATGGTGGCTGTAAGGACTACACCAGACAGCTAAGAAAATAATGAGTGGTGTTAGGAACCAGCTTTGGACACAGCAGAGTCACCTTCCTGCAGCTGAGGAAAATTACCACCCTGTTATGAGGACAAAGGCTGCTTAACAATCTTTTTCTTTTTGTGGATGGATGAAGGTAGAATTGAACTGGCACATTGTTCAATGTTCAAGCCAAAAATCATGCTGTATTCCCAGGGAAACTTAACAGCAATAGTCGGTAAAACAGACAAGATGAACAAAATACATTTTTCCTAGAAAAAAAAAACACTAAAAAGCAATTTAAACACTACTTCAGCCACAAAAAGTAACAACAGCTTCTTCCACAGAAAAATAAACAGTTTAAACAACTTTTTACCATAAAAGTAAAAAAAGTGATAAAAAGTATATAAAAATCACAAAAAAAGTCAACAAAACTTTTCCTAGCTTAAAAGTAATTATTTTTTATTTTTACTTTTTATTGTTATGTTTAAAAGTAATTATTTTACAGAAAAAGGAAGTTTTCTGTGATGAAAAGTAAAAAAGAATTTCAGCCCCCCAAACAGAACTTATCTGCACAGCAATGTAGCAATGTTAGCCAACCATTGATTCTCAAAAGCCCGGAGAGAGGTGCTCTTTGAGTGGCAGGAAAGATACATGAGTTTGGCGCCCAAACCTGATTTTTAGTCAGCTCAGCTCAATCTGACTAATGATTTGGGCACAAGGAAGGTACATCTGAAGCTCTGGAAGCTGGCCAGATGCTAAATTCTATGCAAAATATAACCCATATGTGAAGATATGTGAAGGCTGCCAGCCTAGCTAGATAGAATTTTGTAGAAAATTCTGTCATTTGTAAATATTAATATAAGCCACAGGGTTTTTCTCTACTGTATGGATGTTGAACTTCAGAAATGTAACCACATTGCACTCTGCTGGAGGAAAGCTGATAAGTCAAGCATTGTATAATTCTTTGATCTCAAAACTAGGAGCTGAGATGTCTGGATGAAGGAATTCTTGCTATTGTTTTGACACCAGAGTTAATTGCTAGAATTTGCATGTATAATGTCTTTTATTGCTGTTGCTTCCTGACCCTGGGCAAGATCGAAAGGGCTGCTAAACTCTGAGTTTTTGTTGGCCTGGGAACCAGAGAAAAAAATGATGTAATCTGAAATGAGTCAGTATTACTGTGTTATCAATTTAAGGACAGGGAGACTCAGAGCATTTTACATTTGTTTTCAGAACTGACATCACCAGCACTGCCTTGCTCTATATGTAAGTTTATTTTATAGCTATGTTTGCGCTTAGATATACATAGAAAATAGAAAGTCTAGTCTAGCTGTTTTCTGTATTGATGTCAGAACTTTTCTGCTTTATTATTTTAACCATTTCTCTGTGATCTCAGAACTCTTGACTAGCACTGTGTATTAAAAAGTATTGTCTTGTGTTTTTATTATTTATTACTAAATATTTTTAAACCTTTCAACTGTAGCTGTTTTGTGTAGAGATAATGTAAGCTCTAGAGTACATTGCATGTATATAGTGATATTGGGCAAGCCACTCCAATAAGCCTTAAAAAGTTCTGGTCACACTTAGTAATTGGATAATAATATTGCACAGTAATAATTGGACACCCTTTGATAAGGGCCTTATTAGTAGCTGATATTAGTGGTTGGTGGCAAGTAGTACTACCATATAGTCTAGGCAGAAGGGGCATAGCTGGAGAACCTGTGCCAGCTTTCACCAGTAGTGTCTGTGTGTTTGTATATAACTCATATCTCAAAGTGTCTGTGTGTGTGTGTGTGTGTGTGTGTGTGTGTGTGTGTGTGTGTGTGTGTGTGTGTGTGTGTGTGTGTGTGTGTGTGTGTGTGTGTTTATCAGCTACTTGGGCAGGGACACAAAGCACTGGTTGGACAGAGAGGGTGCTGGAGGTTTTAGCTTGACCACTAGGCTGAGATCTGGACCCTATAGCTGGGCCAATGGGAAGTCTTATTGGAGATCTGGAGAGAAAGGGATAAACCATCCCCAGACTGATTGTGATCTCTGAGTCCTCTTAAGGGAAATTGTACTTTACTGTGTGTGTATTTGTTATCCTTCCCAATGTGGATGCCCCTCACTGGTGTTAGTGGTGAGGACTGAGGCTCCTTGATTGCTGGGCCAGTGCACGGGTGTCACATATTAATTGTTTAGCAGTGGTGGGATATCCAAACCACATATTAATTGGTTGGCACATACTAACTGGCTTGTAGTGGTGTGGCTAGTGAATTCTTGTAGCTTGTGTACAGTGATTACTGAAGGTGTTTTTGTACTCTAAATCAGCCATGCAGTGAATATTCAGAGTTCAGATTACAATTGTTTTATTTCTTTTGTTAGTTTAGTTAGTCAGGGAGAGCAGGCAAGCATGCCAGCAGAGGAGTATAGAAAGCTGACAAGGAGCCAGTTGGCTGAGTTGTGCCAGGCTGAAAGACTGGTGCAGGGAAACCTGACTAAGGCAGACATAACTGCAGCTTTGGTCACAGCTGCATCAGAAAACAGCAACCAGGAGGATGATCAGACTGGCCGTGGAGATGTACAACACTCAGGGAATGGACAGCTCAGCCTTTGTGCAGAGGACTTAAAAATCCATCTGGAGCTAAAGAGACTTGAGTTGGAGGCCAGGCATTTGGAAATGGAAGCTATGGAAAAAGAGTAGCAGAGGCAGCATGAAAAGGAAATGCTGACTCTTCGCCAGAGTCATGGAGGTAATGGAGAAGGGAGTAACTGGACCCCAGAAGCACAAAAGGTCAGTAAATTTCTTCTGCAGTTTACAGAGGGGGATAATGGGGCAGCCCAGATTGCCCCAACAGAATCTAGCAGTAGCAGGGGAAGCCACTAGTTCAGGTACACGTCCAGGATCTAGGGTTAAATGTTTTGAATGCAACCAGTGGGGCCATGTGGCATACAAATGTCCATGAAGGCAAGGTGGGGAACAAAGGTTGAGAGAGCCAGTAAGTGGGAAAGACAAAATGCCAATAGTAGGTTGTCTTGAGAGCTAGAGAGTATGCTGTAGGTCAGCAGGTAATGGTTCTCATTCCTGTCAAATACAACAAGCTGCAAGCAGCTTGGGAGGGACCCTACAAGGTGGTAAGAAAGGTAAGTGATGTTATCTGCTATCAACAGAATTACCATCCTGCAGATGTCCTGATAGAGAAGGATTTTGATGAGGCAGTACCATATGTTTATGCAGTTACATGCAGTCAGGCTTCAAGACAATCATGTGGGTCTGGTAGCCCGGGGAGACCCAGTCAGACTACATACTTGCAACCAGGACTGGTGAGGTGGTTACTTCAGGGAGGGAGCTACTCTGTAGCAGGGAGACTGGAGGTGAGCCACAGATGCTTGTGGGTACTGATGTTCCCTTGGACAGAGTGACTGCAAAGGTAGAGGCGAGTAGTAGCACCAAGGCTGACAGTGAGGCACCACTGTCAGAGGATGCCAGACTTCCTGTGGAAGGGGAGCTGGGAAGAGTTACAAAGAGAGAGTTGAGACAGGCTCAGCTCTCAGACCCTACACTGCAAGGCCTGAGGCAGGTAGCTAGTGAGGCAAATGATTCTCAAGGGAAGGGGGAATCTGTATACTGGGACAAAGGATTACTGTATAGAGAATGGACCCCTGAGGGAAGGCTAGAAGGTGAGAGGATATAGCAGTTGGTAGTGCTTGGAGCTTACGGTCTGGCACTTCTAGCCATAGCCCACGATATTCCCTTTGCAGGTCATATGAGCATAAAACATACAAAGAGACATATTATCCAGAACTTTTATTGGTCTGGAATTTCCAGAGATGTAACAGGGTACTGCAGGACCTGTGAGCAGTGCCAAAAGGTAGGCAAGGCAGGAGACAAGGTGAGAGCTCCTTTAATGCCTTTGCCTGTGATTGAGGAACCATTTCAGAGGGTAGCTATGGATATTGTGGGGACTCTAAGTACCCCAAGTTCCACAGGGAAGAATTATATCCTAGTGGTAGTAAATTATGCTACAAGATACGCTGGGACAGTGGCTTTGTCCTCTATTGAGGCAGAAAAGGTGGCAAATGCTTTGTTAGAGATTTTCAGCAGGGTAGGTTTCCCAAAAGAAATACTGACTGAAAGAGGTGCCAATTTCATGTCAGACTTGCTGGCTTGTCTGTGGAATTTCTGTGGGGTGAAGCATCTGAAGACAGCTCCCTACCATCCCCAGACTAATGGTCTTGTTTAGAGGTTAAACTCTACACTCAAGTCCATGTTATGGTTATTTGCAGACCCGTTTAAGAGGGAGTGGGACAAATATTTGCCCCATCTGTTGTTTACTTACAGAGAGGTTCCCCAGGCATCCACAGGTTTTTCACCCTTTGAGTTCTTGTATGGGCATAGGGTGAGGGGACCTCTAGATTTAATTTGTGATGAGTGGGAAGGTGAGTTCAAATCTCACAAGGAGTCTGTTGTGGCATATGTTCTAAACCTCAGGACAAAGCTCAGGGAACTCATGGGCTTGGCCCAGGAGAACCTGGCAGAAGCCCAACAACAGAAAAAGGTATGGTATGACAGGAATGCTCGAGCTAGAGAGTATGCTGTAGGTCAGCAGGTAATGGTTCTCATTCCTGTCAAACACAACAAGCTGCAAGCAGCTTGGGAGGGACCCTACAAGGTGGTAAGAAAGGTAAGTGATGTTATCTATATGGTGGAACTGCTAGTCAGGAGGCAGGGGCACAAGTTGTACAATGTTAACATGATGAAACCTTACCAGGATAGGGAGGCCCTTGTGCTGAGTATTTGCAGTGGATTGCAGGAGTCTGAGGGAAATCCGGTGACTGATCCCCTCAGTGAGGCTCGAACTGACACCTCAGTGGAGGGGGTAGCAATGTCTCAGCAGCTAACTCCTAACCAGGCTCAAGAAATCCAAGTAGTGTTACAGGACTTTGGGGACGTGTTCACTGGGAAACCAGGATGCACCCACCTAGTTCAGCACCAGGTGGACACAGGATCCCAAGGCCTATTAGGCAGACCCCTTATAGGGTGCCTGAGAGAGTCACACAGACTCTGAGGGAGGATATACAGGAAATGTTGGAACTAGGGGTAATTCAAGAATCCAACAGTCCCTGGGCCTCCCCACTGGTTCTGGTGCCAAAGAAGGATGGCAGCACCAGGTTCAGTGTGGACTACAGGAAATTAAATAGTCACACAGAGTCAGATGCCTACCCCATGCCTAGGAAAGAAAAGGCCGTAGAGCATCTAGGTGGAGCTAAGTATCTTACAACCATTGATCTTACCAAGGGTTATGGGCAGGGGCCCTTGACTCCCAGTGCTAGAGAGAAGTCAGCCTTTGTAACTCATTTTGACTTGTATGAGTTCACAAAGATGCCCTTTGCGATGGAAAATGCCCCAGTGACTTTCCAGAGGCTGGTAGATCATATCCTAGCAGGAGCAAGAGGGTTTGTCCTTGCTTACCTAGATGATATTGCCATCTACAGTCATTTCTGGCAAGAGCACCTTCAACATGTCAGGGAGATGCTGGGCAGACTAAAGAGGGCAGGGTTGACCATTAAGCCAAGCAAATGTCAGGTAGGTATGGCAGAGGTCTCCTACCTGGGACATAGAGTGGGGAGTGATAAGATCAGGCCAGAACCTGCCAAAGTGGAAGCCATTCAGGCATGGCCTGCACCTTTTACCAAAAAGCAGGTGAAGGCATTCTTAGGGATAGTAGGGTACTACAGAAAGTCTGTTCCCAGTTATAGTACCATAGCTGCTCCCCTCACACTCCTGCCAAGGAAGAACAGGCCAGATAAGGTCAAGTGGACCACAGCATGTGAGCAGGCATTCCAGAAGCTTAAAAAAGCTTTGGGAGGACCCCCTGTGTTAGCCAGTCCAGATTACAGCAAAGAATTTGTTGTGCAGGTGGATGCTTCAAACCATGGGGTGGGGACTGTACTTAGCCAGATTTCTTCAGAGGGAGAAGATCACCCAGTGGTTTATCTCAGTTGTAGGCTCCAACCCAGGGAGAAATGCTATGCAGCTGTAGAAAAGGAATGTCTAGCCATAGTGTGGGCACTGCAGAAATATCAGCCTTATCTGTATGGAAGAAAATTCACCGTAGTTACAGACCACAATCCCCTAACATGGTTAAACAGGGCCAACCAGCAAAATTCCAAGTTGCTAAGATAGAGCCTAGGGTTGCAAGCATATGAAATGTCAGTGCAGGTATACACAGATAGACCTAACCCTTTCAAGCAATGTTTCTCAAGGGTCACTTGAAAAACTAGCTTGAGTTAACTGAGGGGGAAGACATGTGAAGATATGTGAAGGCTGCCAGCCTAGCTAGATAGAATTTTGTAGATAATGCTGTCATTTGTAAATATTAATGTAAGCCACAGGCATGTTCTCTTAAATAAGAAAATTGTATTGGATGTTGAACTTCAAAAATGTGACTACATTGCACTCTGCTGGAGGAAAGCTGATAAGTCAGGCATTGCATAATTGTTTGATCTCAAAACTTGGAGCCGAGATGTCTGGATGAAGGAATTCTTGCTATTGTTTTGACACCAGATTTAATTGCTAGAATTTGCATGCATAATGTCTTTTATTGATGTAGCTTCCTGACCAGGTGCAAGATCAAAAGGACTGCTAAACTCTTGAGTTTCTGTTAGCCTGGTAACCAGAGAAAAAAATATTCAATCTGAAATGAGTCAGTAGTACTGTGTTATCAAGTTAAGGACAGAGAGACTCAGAGCATTTTACATTTGTTTTCAGAATTGACAACATCGCCAGCACTACCTTGCTCTATATGTACGTTTATTTTAAAACTGTGTTTGTTCTTAGATATAGATAGGAAATAGGAAGTCTAGTCTAGCTGTTTTCTGTACTGATGTCAGAACTTTTCTACTGTATTATTTTAAGCATTTCTCTGTGATCTCTGAACTCTTAACTAGCACCGTGTAGTAAGAAGTGTTGCCTTGTGTTTTTATTGTTTATTATTAAATATTTTTAAACATTTCAACTGTGGCTGTTTTGTGTAGAGATAATTTAAGCTGTAGAGTACATTGCATGTATAAGGTAATGCTGGCCAAGCCAGTCCAATAAGCCTTAAAAAGTTCTGGTCACACTTACTAATTGGAAAATAATATTGCACAGTAATAACTGGACACCCTTTGATAAGGGCCTTATTAGTAGCTGATATTAGTGGTTGGTAGCAAGTGGTGCTACCGTATAGTCTGGGCAGAAGGGACATAGCTGGAGAACCTGTGCCAGCCTTCCCCAGGAGACTCTGTATGTTTGTATATAACTCATATCTGAAAGTGTGTGTGTGTGTGTGTGTGTGTGTGTGTGTGTGTGTGTGTGTGTGTGTGTGTGTGTGTGTGTGTGTGTGTGTCAGCTACTTGAGCAGGGACACAAAGCACTGGTTGGACAGAGAGGGTGTTGAAGGTTTTAGCTTGACCACTAGGTTGAGACCTGGACCCTATAGCTGGGCCAGTGGGGAGTCTTACTGGGTATCTGGAGAGAAAGGGAGAAACCAGTCCCAGACTGACTGTGATCTCTGTGTGCTCTTAATGGAAATAGTACTTTACTGTGTGTTTTTGTTATCCTTCCCAATGTAGACGCCCCTCACTGGTGTTAATGGTGAGGACTGAGGCCCCTTGATTGCTGGGCCAGTGCACGGGTGTCACACTATATAACTTAGGCTACTGCAGCAGTGACCATAATGATGCTGAACATTGAGGGCTGCCCTGTAAGCCTGTTAAAAATACCCCTTATAGTTGATAGTTTATACAAAAGATATAAAAAGCTTTCGGGTGAGTCTGATGACTGTGAGAAAAGTATCCTCTTTTTTTCTTTTTTTTTTTGTAGGAATCTATAAAATTATTATTTAAAAATCTTCCTCACCAACATAACAGAAATGTAAAAGGACCATTTTCATTTTTTCTTCTTTTTTTTCTTCAGACACCTTTAAATAAATAAAGGTCTAATAAATAATAATAATAACAATAATATAAATTATTAAATTAATAATAAAATATAATAACTTATTATAATAATAATAAAAGGACTAATAAAGGTCTAGATTTTTTTTCTTATCATAAGACAAAATTGGTCCAGTAAAGGGCCTGAGATAGCTTCCATAACCATTGCCTTCAAGGAGAGGCAAAGAATCTTATAAACTAAAAGCTGCTCACCTAGTTAATCAATATACTTACAAAAGCGTTTAGAGCTATACAATACATTTAAATAAAAATATTACAATTTACTTTACAGTTAAACCCACATCAGTATAAAGTGCTATGCTTCAGCATATACATAGACTTTTTTATACCACAATGCATGTTATACATCCCCAGGTTTCTCAACATTCCTAACTTGTTCAAGTATCATAAAATGGAAATTCTGTTCAGTACACAGCATTTTTTAAAATAATGCCTGACAAATGGGTTATCCACATACTTTCAAAGGTTCAATAATTGTGATCCTATCCTGCATTTAGTCTCCCCATTGTATGCCTTTATATGTGAGCACTGAATTACACAAACAAAATTCTCTGAAAGGCATGTCAGTCTTTGTTTATCTGAAAGACATATACTGAGATACATGTTGCATATATTTGCAAAAGTGGCACTGATTACAAAGAAAATTGTCCCATAAACAGTGTTGAACAAGTTGTTTGAAACTCAGAAGTAGGCCTTGACCCAGGACAGCAGATGAAGAACAATTCTTCAGCCTAGGACGAGAAGTGAAAATTTGTTTATGTTTGACTAAAGCATCCCTTATTATATTGGACTTATAATTTTATGTGAGAATTATAAACTGATATATCCAGAGTCAGAGTTTGTTGACATTTAATCTAGATGACACATTCTTACCTTCTCATCAACAAGCAAAATGTATTAATAGTAGCCAATACTGAATTCAGTTCAAAACCCGTTTATGTTTATATCCATTTCCAAACTTCAATGCAAAGCATTTATGTCCTGATCACAGATGGTCCAATCTTACCAAATGACTACAATGCAGAGAATGAATCTGATGAACAGGATGATTACTGTGCTACAAAAAACATGATAAGCAGAGCATTTTATGTGGCTAGTATGTTTGATTCTATTCTTAACAATAAAAAATGTCAGATCCAGAAAACTCATTGTACATTTATTGAGCTGGTAGCTAGATCTCACATTGAATATTTTATTATTGACATGCTTCTAAAATATAACCTTTAGACTGATATTATCATTAAAAAATAACTATCAAATTATCAATGAATCAATAAATTTATAATTATCCTGAAGTCTTGAGTCTGAAAGTTGTAAACACAAAAACGGCTATAAACAAACTAGCACAGGAGGCAGCATAAATAGCCCCCATTGTTGTCCCTTTGTCTGTAAGAAATATTTATTATCAAAGATAAAATAAGAGAGGTGGTACTATATCAAAGATGTAACAACACATTGTAATGACAAGCTAGCATTCTGAGAAAGCCTGAGAGTTTGATTGTCAGTGCTGCATCTTTATCCATTGTAATTGGGACTTTGGCAGCTAGTAGTCCATGATATTGGTGAGGTGTGTCAGTATCTTTGATCTGAAAACTGGAGTGGTGAATTTATTTCTAATATGTACAGGAACTTGGATCCACTGACTGGGTCAATCTTCTTAAAGAATCTTCCACTGTTAGCAAATAGATAATTTGGCCTTCTGAGGGTAAGATTTTGACTAGATAGCTGCAGTTTCTTTGTAACATCCATGTGCAAAAGAGGGACAGAAGATCATATACATGAGTTTAAAATTTAAATTGAACAGATAGAATGTAGGATGTACAGTAATAGGAAACCAATTAACCTTTTGTAATGTAAGTCAATTATGCCTGAAGTTACCTAAAAGGGATATGAATCTGCATGCTTCTTTTTACAGTTCTTTGAAGACTAGTAATGTTCTGGGTGGAATGTAATGCTATAACTGTATATAATAATACAACTTTATAGTCATATTAGGAAAGTAGCAATCCCAAGGGATATTCTGGAGGTAATGATGAGCAGGTCAGAAGTACTGGGGCAAGCTTTTGATTGGTGATTGACCTTGGCTGCCGTGACATATATGTGATGCCTGAATTACAGTGTAGGACCAGGCCACAGTTCTGAATGCTTCTGGGATGTGACATGACAATATCTGACTGTTGAAGGGCTCCTGCATGATAAGTGATTGGGCATTTTTAAGCCATTGTGAAGTATCAAACAACACAGTCCCCTTTTAAGTACTGGATAAGATCTTATTTACTAGCATCCAGCTCCAAACGTCCAGAAAATCATTTTGTATATTAGATTGCACCAGTTCACTTTTCCCAGATGATTGTATGGGGATATATGTTCGTGGGAAATGTGGCTTATCAGATCATTAATGTAAAGAGAAAAGTGTACTGGTCCTAGAACTTGAGGTACCCCTGCTTGGAGAGCATCTGTGTTGGTTTGGTTTCTGTGTTGCTAGAAGTGACGATGAAGGTGCTATAAAAGTGGTTAATGAAGCATTTTATTGGACCTTGTGCAAGGTTTAAGTTCTGTGGACTGGAAACTAAAGGGGATTGTTAAGCAGTTCAAATGCTGCTTTTAAGTTTATGGAGAGAGTTGGCTTTTACCTATATTGTTAAATATCTAGTAATTCAAAGAGTAGATGGTTTTCATGATGCTGTATCCATTTTGAAAAAATTGTGCTAAGAATGGTTGAGAAGATGATTATTATTTATGTGATCAAGGAGGTGAAATATATTAATGAATTTCAAGCATTTTTGCAAGATTGAGACTGACAATGGGCTTGCAATAGTGTGATGTGGAGAGACAGGATGTTTTTAGAAGTGGTGTTACTGCTGCATGTCTAAACTGTCAGAGGATTATTCATGCTGTCTCAGATGCCTTAAAGATGTGGGTGACAGCCTATCTAATAAGGAGAGCTTTCACTGTCAAAATTTTTGGCTCAATAGTGCAGAAGCTGTGGCTCCATTTGGATAGAGTTTGTACCACTTTTTAAATGCTTTGAAGTTGATGGAGGAGAAGGTTTACATGGAGCTGGGAAAGTGCTTTGCTGAAATTGTAAGGTGAGCGAAGATCTATGTGCAACTGGACAAGAGATAAATGTTTTGATCTGATCTAGCAGATTAAAGTCTAGCCCTCATTGTTTTATCTTAACAGTAATACTTGTAATATTTAGAACAGATGCTCAAAAAAAAATGTGATTGGCACAAGACATGATTTTTCTGAGCACAGTAGTACAGCGGATAGTATTGGTACCTCACAGCAAGGGGTTCCTCAGTCTGATTCTCGGCCAGGGTGCCTCCTGTGCGTAGTCTGCATATCCTTCCTGTGTTCATGTGAGTTTCCTCTGGGTGCTCCAGTTTCCTCCCACATTCCAAAGACATACAATAGATGGATTGGACACTCTAAAATGCCCACTGATGTGACTGTGCATGTGAGTGTGTGATGTGAAAGAACTCGGCTCTAGATCATTGCCACTGTTGAAGTGATGCCTGATCCCCATGTGCAAAAATTGGAAAAAGTGGTTGTAGATAGATGGTATTCTGTTTTAGTACTATTACTTGCTATCCAACTTTTGATTGGATTCCTCTCCAGCTCATCCCTATAACTTGAGTTGAGCTGCCCTGTCCTGGAGGCTTTTACTCAAGACTCTGAGAAGTAAAAAAAGCCATGAAATTGAAAATGTGAGTTGTGCTGATCTTGGTGTCCTCCACAGCATTATTCATCAAAAAACTGAAGAAAAAAGCTACTGTTTGACTTGCTGTACTATAGGCTGTCAACGTATGTGTTTTCTCCCTATATGAAGCCTGCAAAATCTATACAACATTAGTAATCTAGGTTGAAGTTTCATCTAACCTGCACATAGTGCAAGTACCTACACTGTGCTGCAGCTAAACTAAGACCAGGATATCCGTACACCCCATTCCTATTAATTCAGCTCCCCCATACTCTGCAGTAGCATGTCTACCTATTGTAATCCCAACATCCAAAGGCAAATCCCTGCACTTTGAGTCTATTCCTGTCAAAACCATGGACCAGCATTTCACCACAGTTTCTGTAGCCAGCATGATTGAGATGAGTATCCTGAGACAATGTAAAAGTTGTTTCATGCTGACCGATGACCACCTATTACTCAAAGAACACAATGCAGGGTGTGAGAGTTGATCATACATAATTTCATTAAAGGTAAAAATTATACACACACACACACACACACACACACACACACACACACACACACACACACACACACACACACACACACACACACACACAAAAACTATGACATCAGGATCCTCAGCAACACACCACACCACACTATGTCCAACATAACACATGTAATCCCTCATATAATGACCCTCATATGATGAGGTTCTTAAGATTAATTTGCCTAAGCCTCAAAGACCACCAAGCTGTAACACATACATAAAGTGCACTCATCAACATTCGAGACCTACAAAACCCACTACCAAACATAACCCAAGGAGTATCAAAGTAACACATGCTGAGGCCATAAGGCAGGAATTTATCCATCTAAACATCCTAGTCAAGGGTGACTCTCCTACCAGGCTAAGCAAGGAAAGAGTAAGGGTTAGTAGCTTGTTTGGTGCCAGAATCTTCCAGATCAATCATGCATTAAATTCTTTGAATAACAGGTACAGATATAATTTTGTCATAGTACATGTGGGTGTCAATGACTTCATATGAATCTCTTTAGGATTATATGAAGAGAGACATGATGGAGGCTTTGGTCAGATATGAGCCTACCATTGAGCAGCATTCTACTTTCTCCAAGAATGGTGCCACAATATGAGCAAAAAGTAATTGACTTTAATAATTGGCTAAGTTTTTGGTGTCATTCCAAAGGTGTTCAATATTTGTCAGCCTGGAAGGATATGGTCAGCAGACCTAGCTGCTTCACCAGAGATGGTGTGAATCTCTCCCCTCTAGGTTTTTGTATAGTATATTAGGTTTCTGTATATTTTATTTATTATATTAATACATTTTCCATCCCTACAGTGCATTTTGTAGGCAATGTCAACCAGATAATCATAACAAAATGATGTCAACATAACAAAAGCTGAGATGGGATAAAATGGTGATGTATAACCAATCTACAGGAAAGTCTACAGGAATAGATGGTATTCCTGTGGAACTTTGGAAGTTAGCCAGAAAGAAAGTAATAAAGATCGGGAAAGTTTTGTTTAACAGTATTTTAAAAGGAGGAGAAGCACCAACATCTTGGAAGAAAGCATAGCTGTAATACCTAAAGATGGTAAAGACACATCAGATCCAGCTTCATATAGACCCATTTCAATTCTAAGCCATAATTATAAAGTGGCTATGTCTATAATGGCTAAAAGAATGTCAAAGGTAATGCCAAAACTGATAGATATGAATCAATGTGGTATTCTGGAAGCTCTAGGTGATCCGGTCATGTTCGGCCATGACAGGGCTAGCCACTCGATGGTGAAAATATGGCTCTAGGTGAATCAGTCATGTTGACTAGTCTCACCAAAATGGTCATGGGTAGTTACTGGTGATACATGGGTTGAGGACCCAGCCTACTCTGACCTATGCAAGTGACCCTTGCTAAAGTGGGAGGGGTATACGTGCCCCTATTGTCCAGTGTGTGTCCGCCATAAAGCCCAGTAGTCCTGGATCAATAAGCTACTGGCTGGCTGGTGTCTAGTTGCCCAGCCTAAATTACCTGGGATAGCTCTGTTGAGCGAAAGCTGGACGTAAAACCAACCAACCTGCCAAACATGAACTGAGAATTTTTATGCTAAATGTATGTTCACTAACAGGACGCAGCTTGGAAGTGGATGACATAATGAAACAGAGGAGGCTGGGCATCCTATGTATCCAACAGATGAGAAAAAGAGCAGTGCAGCAAAGCCACATGGCCTGGGATCCAGACTCTACTACTCAGGAGGGGGACAAGCTAGAAATGGTGTAGGATTTGTGGTGAGAGAGAGAAGCTTCAGAAGGCAGAGAGAGATATCATCAGAATTAATGGCAGACCCATGGCAATCAGACTCCAGTGTATTGATACGGCAGTATTCATAATCTCAGCCTATGTAACCTGGACCGGAACACCAAAGGCAGAGGTGTGTCCATATTCATTAAGGATATCCACACCTCCAGGCTAGTTGCTCAGCATAATGCAGCCGAGGTTATCCAAGTGCAACTAACTCTGGGCAAATCTGCAATCCTAATTGTAGCTTGCTACAGATCACCCACCATGCCCCAGGATTCCCATTACTCTTTTATTGATTGCACTGGAAAATAATAGGGTTTAACCAAACACCCTAATAATGGGCAATTTCAACTACCCCACCATTAACTGGAAAAACTACTCATGTACCAACTCCTTCGCTCAACGCTTTCTGGAATTCATAAACTCCAATGCCCTGGATCAAATTATCCACACCCCCACCAGGGGAAACAATATCCTAGATCTAGTCATTACCAGCATGAGTGACCAGTGTTCCACACCTGAAGTCAACGCCTCATTGGTCTGATCCGACCATAAGCTAATTACCCTAGATATCCACATCCTGCCCCCACCCCCCATTAAGGAAACCATGGTAAAAAAATTTCTCCAAAGCCAACTTCATGCTTCTTAAGACAGAAGTGGTAAACTTAATGACTCCCATGCAGATGGACAATACAGTTATGACTACTGAATCCTACACAATTGCACTTTATAAGCACTTACATGAGTGCATGGATCATGCTATCCCAAACAGAACCAAGATGCTATCCTCCAAAAAAAGGAAGCCAATCTGGTGGTCCCATGCCATAAACAAACTGTACAACAGAAGGAAGAAACTGTTGCAAAAGAGAGCAAAATCCCATGAGTGGAGGAGCTCCCTGGTCAGCCTCAGTAAGAAGCTGCGATCCCTGATAAAATCCTCCAAAGCTAGTTACAAAAACAAAATTGCCACTGATTCTAAAGACAACCATAAAGCATTCTACAGCTATGTCAATAATCTCAATGGCAACACTCAGATCTGCTCTGAGTTACAGCACAATGGCACTAAATATACAGACCCAACTGATATTGCCAACATCCTGGCAGATAGGTTCAGTGCTAACTTTACCCTCCTCTCACCCCCTGAAGAGCCCATCTTTATACTGGAAGAATGCAAAGTTCCTGTAATCACAGCTGCACAGGTAAAAACCACACTCTCCAAAGCCAAGAACACAGCATTCATGGGACCTGACAACAGCCCAGGCTGCGTTCTACATGAACTACAGAATGAACTGGCACCCCTCCTAAGTACCATGTTCAATCATAGCCTCACCTCAGGCTTTGTGCCTGCTGAATGGTGCACAGCGACAGTTATCCCACTCCACAAGGGGGGAGCCACCACGAGCCCCGGGAACTACCACCACTTTAGCATGACGAGCCTGGTCTGCAAGGCCATGAAACGTATCATCATGGAACTTATAAACAAAGACATTGGTAATCTCCAAACCCTGGACCCCACCCAGTTTGGGTTTGTAAAAGGCAGATCATGTCTCCTAAACCTGATAGACTTCTTTGAAGCAGTCACCAAAGCCGTAGACAAGGGTAAGGTTGTTCACACAGCCTATCTAGATCTTAACAAGGCTTTCGACACCACCCCCCACTCTGGAATTATAGATAAACTCACTAAACTAGGTATAAATCCCTATGTCACAAGATGGGTTGCCAACTGGCTCACTGACAGAACCCACACTGTGAAAGCAGCAGACTCCAAATCCGACTTCAGACCAGTGGAGTACCACAGGGTTCAGTCCTGCGTCCTCTTCTGCTTGGTACCTACTTCTCTGAAGCACAGGCTAACACAGAAGGTCTTTGGCTAATGAAGTTCACAGATGACTGCAGACTAGGAGCCATAATCAAAACTCCTAACAATGTGTACATCCTACAAAAGGGCCTCACTGAGACAGATGCCTGGTGTCAAAGCCATGGCCTCAAGCTCAATGCCAAAAAGGTGCATTGTCATTCCCTTTGGTAAAAACTCTGTACTCATGAACTACAACATAGGTGGTAGTATACTTAACACTGAAAGTGTGATAAGAGACCTTGGGACACAGGTGGACAGTAGTCTCACCTTTGATAATCACTTTGCTACAGTAGTCAAGAAATCCTTCTAAGTGGCACACCTCATCACAAAAGGTTTCTCATCCAGAAAAAAAGAGGTCATTGTTCCCCTCTACTCATCACTCATTAGACCCATTATAGAGTACAATGCCCCTTTTGGTATGTACCTCACAAGACATCTACAACAACTGGAAAGGCCGCAGAAATACCTCACAAAGGGGATTACCGGCCTCAAACAGATGCCCTACACAGACCGTCTCAAAAAACTCCAGCTTTACTCCATCGCATATCACCTACGCAGAGGTGATCTCTGCTTAACATACAAAGCTATGTCAAACCCAGAGCTGTTGGACATTCTCCACTTAAAGAAATCCCAATCCCTCAGAGCTACATTTTCTAGGGACCTAAACCTTGTCACCACAATAAACAGAACATGCCGGAGGGATAGATTCCTGTCCCAGAGACTTCCCATACTCTGGAATAAACTACCTATCTATATCAAACAAAGCTCCTCATTAGCACTCTTCGAGAAGAATCTTGATGATTGGATGGGAAATAGGAAATTCACCCCGGGGATCACCTCTGTGGCTCTGCTCGACAGTGGCACAGGAAAATAATTTTCTTGGGTGGCATAAGCTAGGGTACCTTTTTGGCTGGGCTTGTATAGGCCCCAGGGCCGATAGCCAAGTATCTACCTATGAACCTATGCCCCACAGCAGGGTTGTGACAGTGAGGAAAAGAGTGCATTAAAACAGCAGTTGCAGGACCTATTAGATAAAGCAGGACAACATGAATTGATGTTGTTAATGGGTGTCTTGAATGCACATATCGGGACAGACGGAACAGGATATGCGGACTGACTGGGTCCACATGGGTGGGGCAACAGGAATAAAGAAGGAGAAGCCATTCTAGACTTCTGTTCTGGCAAATGGCTTGACAGCAGCCAACACATGGTTCAGAAAGAGAGACAGTCACAAGATCAAATACAAGAGTAGCCAACATGCAACTCAGGTAGACTTCCTCCTAGTAAAGAAAAGGAACTGAGGTAGAATCCATGATTGTAAAGTCATCCCCAGTGAAATAGTTGGCCCACAGCATAAACCACTAGTTGCCACAATCAGCTGCAAGCAGAGGTCAGAGAAGGCTCTAAGGTCAACAGAGACCGGATTGAAGACCTGGAAGTTGACTGGAGAGAAAGTACAGCAGTTCACGGAATTACTCAGGGCTCTAGCACTCCAAGAAGAGGAGGAAATAGGTGGAGCTGAACAAGAATGGCAGTGCCTAAAAACAGCATGTGTTAGGACTACAGAAAAGATATGTGACCAAGCCAGGTATGGAAACAAGGTACATAAGGAAAGCTGGTGGTGGAATGCAGAAGTTCAGGAAGTCATTAAAAGAAAGATGGCGTGCAGGAAGAAATGGGAGATAGAAATGACTGACCAGGCTAGGAAGGTCTACTGGTTGGCTAACAAAGAAGCTAAGAAAGAAGTAGCAATAGCAAAGAATAGGGCATCAGAGGCACTCTGCCAACTTCTGGAAAGTGACTCAGTAAGTGGCACAAAGAAACTATATCAGGCTGCAAGGCAAAGACAGAAAGATAAAGAAGATAGACACCCTTCATAAGAGATGCAAGCAACAACCTGCTCACCAGTCCATGGGACACCAAAAGCAGATGGAAGGAGTATTTCAAGCTGCTTTTGAATGAAGAAAACCCACAGAAGATGTACTGCCCCAGAAACAGCCTACAATGAGAGAAAAGAGGAGCCCACCCTAGAAGAAGTAAGAACATCACTAAGAAAAATGAAGTCAGGGAAAGCAGCAGGATTAGCTAAGGTCACAGCAGATATGAAAAACATGCTGTGTGAAATAGGGGAGAAATGGCTCCTGAGGGTACTAATAGCAGTGTGGAGAGAAAGACATATCCCAGATGACTGGAGAATAAGCATACTCATGCCAGTGTACAAAAACAAAGGGGACATCCACACCTGTGGGCAGTACAGAGGCATCAAACTCCTATCACATTGCATGAAAGTTCTGGAGAGGGTGATTGATAAATGGATACAGAGAGTAGTAGCATGGAAGATGGAAGATGAGAAGTTCAGATTCAGATCAGGCTGCAGCACAATTGGTCTGACAGTGAGACAGATACTTGAGAAGAAGCTAGAGATGAGGAGACAGTCCAACTGGGCATTCCTAGACTTAGAGAAAGCATATGACAAGGTCCCAATAAAGCTGATCTGGGCAGTACTGTGGTGGTTTGAAGTCCCAGAAACATTGGTAGAATTAGTGCAGGCTATGTACAAGGACCCGATAACTCAAGTGCAAACAGTGTTTGGCCTCACAGAGGGGTTCCCAGTGGGAGTGGGTGTACACCAGGATTCAGCTCTGAGCCCACTGCTGTTCATACTGGGGATGGACTACATTAGCAAACAGGTCGGTGAGGTCAGATCAACAAAGCTGCTGTATGCAGATGATGTGGCATTACAGGCAGACTCTGAGCTAGAACTTCAGCAAAGGATAGGAGAATGAAATGTAAAACTGAAGGCACATGGGATGAAACTAAGCACAGATAAGACAGTGGTAATGACAGCAAACTGGGGAAATCAGAAGAAGATGAGAATAGAGATAGAAGGGAAGATAGTGGAACAGGTAAACAGCTTCAAGTATCTGGTAGAGGTGGTTGAGAAGAAGGGAAGTCTGAATGAAGAGGTCAAAGTTAGAATCAGAGGGGCTGCAGCCAACTGGCATAGAATGTTAGATGTAGTCTATGACAGAAGAATGGCAAAGAAGCTGAAGTGTAAGGTGTACAAGACAGTGGTGTGACCAGTACTATGGTATGGTACAGAAACCTGAGCAGTAAAGTCAGAACAATTTAAGAAGCTAGAGGTGATGGAAATTAAGTGCCTAAGAAAGGTGGTAGGATGTACACTGTGGGACAGACGAAGAAACGAGGACATAAGAGCAGAGGCCAAAATAGCTCCAGTTGCAGAAAAGATCAAAGAGAACAGATTACGGTGGTTTGGGCACATGTAGAAAAGCAGAAGACAATCTGGTGAGGAAGATTTGGGACAGACAGGAAGAAGGTAAGAGGAAGTGAGGATGTCCAGCAAAGAGGTGAATGGATTGTGTGAAAGAAGATCTGTGGCAGTCAGGCATGTATGTAGAAGGCAGGAATATGACACTGAATCAAGAGAGTTGGCAACAGTTAACATGATACTCCAATGCCATGTAGAAAAAGTGGGAAAAAGGGCATGATGATGATGATGATGTGGTATTGTGCAGGGGAGGCAAACATTTGATGACATTAATAGAACAATGTTGATCCAGAGAAAAGCAGAATGTAAGAAAGTGGGTTCAGGCACCTAGGCAGCAAGACATATTCCTATGGTACATTTGACTGGGGACACATGGCTGAAGTGACATTCAGCTGCAGAGAAACATGGCTGTTTGCAAATTCCCTGTGAGCAAAGAGAAGCACACACTGCCATGCCTACAGGTTTAATAACCAAATGCATGGAGGCAGAAGAAGTAATGAGTGTTGTGCTCAGTGTACAGTACATACTTATGTAACTACAAAATGTAGAAGTGTGCTACAGCATAGGGGAAATCTTGCAGGCTACTGTAGTTACATTTATGCTCCAGTATACATTTTAGGTAATGTTCCCTAGACATTGTGAAGGGGGTAGTGGTCCACATACACTAATTATAAAGGCACTGCTCATTGTGCACTACATTTTTACTGCCACTGGCATGCCCTCTAGCATGCTTGCTGCTGATGACTGCCATATTGCCTGCTGTCTCATGTTCCCTTGAGGACCATGGACATTGTTTTGCCCCTGTGCATTTGGTTATTGAAGCTGTGAGCATGGCAACATATTCTTCTCTTTGCCCACAGGGAATTTGCAAACAGCCATATTTCTCTGCAGCTGAATGTCACTTCAGCAACGTGTCCCCAGTGAAATGTACCACAGGGAAATATCTCGCTGCCTAGGCGCCTGAACCATGTTGCTGGGATTTGCCTTGTGCTTGTTTCTGCAGGGAACAGCTGCATCTATGCAGTTGTTTACATGCTGGTATAGTTTTGTATGATTTCATATAAGCAGTAACATTTTCAGGGCTTGGTGGGGATTTGAAGCTTTCCAAAATATTGCTTATGTGTAGAGAGTTTGTCTTAAAGAAATTTCTAAAGGTACCCAGACCTAACAAGGGACAATGATATGCAAGGGATGGCACAGGATGCACCCTTACTAGTAAGAACAAGGTCCAAGATGTTGTTTCCTCAGGTAAAGAGTTTGTCTAAGTGCTCCAGAGAGTTTGTATTGACAAAGTCCAGAAATTTATGTGCTTGCGCATTAATGGTGGTGGTGTACATTTCCCTGTGTAGTTGAAATTACCTAGGAAGATGATATTGGGATTAATACTCTATTAGATATGTGTTGTGACTTTTTGTGTCATACAGGGGATTCCACAGCAATCCAGTATAGGTAATGGACCTTCCTGAAAGTGATTTGTGCATTAAGAAGCTCTAGTGTGCCAACCTGCTTAACCAGCCTTGATGTGAGTCTCTCACGGATGAAAATTGAAACATTTTCATCTTTTTCCCTCCTGTGCAGTGGCTGATCTAAAGGTGTGGAGGGCATCATAGACCTGCTCAGCTGAAGTACTCTCTGCTGCTTTAAACCATGTCTCAGATGCTACACAGATGTTTACATCTTCCAGTGTGAGGAGAGCTTGTAGAGAATGGAGTTGCTTGTTTAGGCTCCTGACATTGATCAGTGACACCTTTATATTTTCTTTAACTTGTTTTGTTATGTTTTTTAAACAAGAAACATCTTTGTTGAATTATTACTTATGACATAGGCAATCATATATTTATATAAATGAAAACAGACCATATTGACATACTTTCACTTTCAAACATTATTCATCACATATAATCTTCTGTACAATCACTTTCAATCAAACATTACATAGTTCATTCAATTCTTGCCTTGCTTTAAATCTCATACCTCCTCCAAAATATTATTCTGCATGTATTTTTCCCACAATTCCCATTTTTTCTATATAACTTGCTCACACACTGGTCCCACTTCCAGTTATTTTATCTCTGTTACTATATCCACTACTTCTAGAGCAGTTAGTTTAGACTTTGATTTCCATTTTCTAGTAATTGCTTTTTTGGCAGCCACCAGAACTAAATTCAGCAAGGCCTTACTGTGTTTAGACAATTCTGATTCTGTATCACAGCTCAGAAAAAAATAATTTCCTTAGTTAAACTTTTTCTGGCTCCGCCAAGTGTGCTCTTCAAATTTTCCCTTAGAAAGCTCTACTCTTAGAATAACCAGTCTACTTGTTATATTATAAGCATAGCACTTGTTCTCAAAGCTTCTCTTCTAAGCAAGCACTCTCAAACTCAAGTAGCACTACATCCACCTACCACCCCAACCACTTCCCTTAAAGGCACAGCACTCTCTTATAATATTCTAGCATGTCGAGTGGTAGATTGCTAGCATCTTCTCCTGCTCAGCTGGTTAATCTGGGAATCTTGAGACAATGCTATAATTGTCTCATGTACACAGACAACCCTCTCCTCCTCCCAACTAACACAAATACATGTGAGAGATGCAACTATATAGCCAAACTGGAGGCTGAACTCTCTCAACTCAGGACTGGCAAGACCAGACAGGAGGAGAAGGTAACCACACACACAACAAACCCAGTCACACATAGACCTACCCCAACTGCAAATCAAGCACGTAATAAAACAAAAACATACTCAGAGGCTCTATTAAAAAACTTACCAAAACAACAGAGGCTCCCAAAGCAGACACCCAAAAATCCACCACCTCAAAACATAACACATGCAACACATACTTCAATAAATCGGTGTGTCAATAAATCACAGCCCTTAAGGCCAAACACTATGCCTGATACACTAGTGTTAGGTGACTCTATAGTCAGACACACTGACGTCCCACTTACCAGGCTGAGCAAGGAGAGGGTAACAGTAAGCTGCCTATCGGGGGCTAGGATCCGCCATATAACACACGCACTCAGGTCACTCAAAAAATATGACTCCGTCATTGTCCATGCCGTGAATGACCTGAGACGTACCTCCTTGGACTACATGAAAAGAGACATAGAGGAGCTCTCTGATTATGTAGCCCAGGCTGGTATGACCCTGACCCTGAGCAGCACCCTGCCCTCACCAAGAATGATGCCACAATACAAAGACAAGATGATCAGCTTTAATAATTGGCTCAATTACTGGTGTCATTCTAGGGGGATGCAATGTCTGTCTGCTTGGGATGACATGCTGGACAAGCCACGCTGAAGGGACGGCTTGCACCTGTCACCACTGGGCCCTCGGATATTGCCTAAGGCTCTTGCCACCCCCATAGTGCCTTTTTTAGGCAAGGCTCAAAAGACGAACCCACCTCCTTAGAAAACAAAAATGGAAAAAAATTAAGTGTAATGCTGCTCAACGCCAGAAGTCTAAATCTCAAGATGCAGGCTCTCGAAACACTCCTCAGTATGGAGAACATCGATGTCTGCGCTGTAACTGAGACCTGGTTCAAGGCTCCTGAGAGCACCCCAGCACTACCAGGCTTTACCTCGTATCATGCTTTTCGGCCCCAAAACCTGGGCCGAACCACAAAGGGAGGGGGAGTGTCCATATTCATCAAGGATACCCACACCTCCAGGTTAGTGGCAACTCATGAAGCATCGGAGACCATCCAGATGCAGCTAACCATAGGCAAAACTGCTATACAACTGGTTGCATGTTACAGACCACCCTCCCAATCTCAAGAACCCCACTCAGCCTTCCTGAAGACATTGGAAGATATGAATGTCTCACCAAATACCATCATACTGGGAGACTTCAACTACCCTAACATAGACTGGGTGCACTATTCTAGCCCTAACACACTAGGCCAAAGGTTCCTGGAATTCATAAACTCAAATGCAATGGAACAGCTAGTCACCTCTCCTACAAGGGGGGATAATATACTAGACCTGATCATCACAAACATGGGGACAAAATGCTCCACACCGGAAGTATTGCCCTCACTGGTGAGATCTGACCACAAACTAATCACCCTGGATATACATTTACCATCTCCACCCCCAGCACAAAAGACTACAGTGAGAAACTTCTCAAAAGCTGACTTTACACTTCTCAAAACTGAGATGGTATCATTTAAGCCCACAGGGCCAATGGAAACCACATCCCACAATGTTGAATCCTACACAAATGCTTTCTACGGACATCTCCAAGAATGCATGGATCGTGCAATCCCAAATAAAACCAAGACCTTCTCCACCAAAGGAAAGCATCCTGTCTGGTGGACCCCAGCCATAAACAAATTGTATAACAAAAGAAGGAAGCTACTGCAAGACAGAGCAAAATCCCATAAAGGGAAGGCATCTCTGATCAGCACTAGTAGAAAGCTATGTTCTCTCATAAAAATATCCAAGGCCAACTTTGAGAGAAAAATCACCACGTACACTAAAGATAACCACAAGGCATTCTTCAGTTATGTTAGAAACCTGGGCGGAAACACTCAGATATGTTCAGAGTTAGTACACAAAAATTTACCGAACCCACAGATATTGCCAACATTCTGGCAGACAGGTTCAGTGCAAATTTCTCCCCTCCCTCACCTCCAAAAGAAGAAATACTCATCCCAGCTGAATGTAACCTCCCTGTCATCTCTGATGTCCAGGTGAGAACCGCCCTCAGTAAAGCAAAAAACAGCATCTATGGGACCTGATGGTATCCCCGGCTGCGTGATACGTGAACTCCAAGAGGAGCTAAACCCGCATATAAAAATGTTATTTACCCTTAGCCTTACTACAGGATATGTACCTGAACACTGGCGTACAGCAACAGTGGTCCCACTCCACAAGGGAGGCTCCACTACAGACCCTGGGAACTACCGCCCCATAAGCTTGACCAGTCTGGTTTGCAAAGCTATGGAAAGAATTATTATGGAACTCATAAACAACGACCTACGGACACTTGATCCCACCCAGTTCGGCTTCGTAAAGGGCAGATCCTGCCTTTTGAACCTGGTTGACTTTTTTGAAATAGTCACTAGAGCCATTGATGAGGGCAAGGCAGTCCATACAGCCTACCTGGACTTGGCTAAAGCCTTCGACACAATACCCCACTCGGGGATCATAGATAAGCTAAACAGCTTAAATGTAAATCCATATGTCACAAGATGGGTTGCAAACTGGCTAAAGAACAGAACCCATAAAGTCAAGATTGCGGGAGCCATGTCAGACTCAAAGCTAGTCACAAGTGGTGTCCCACAGGGCTCTGTCCTGGGACCCCCCTTGTTCGGCATTTACTTCTCAGATGTGAAAGCAAACATGGGAGGGTTGTGGCTGACAAAGTTCGCAGATGACTGCAAACTAGGAGCCATAGTCGATACACCAGCTGACACATACATCCTACAGAAAGGCCTCGGACAACTGGTGCCGGAATCATGGCCTTAAACTGAATGCCAAGAAATGTATAGTCCTCCCCTTTGGGAAAAACAAAGTACCCACAAATTATCACATAGACAGTAACCCACTGAGTACCGAAAAAGTAATCAGAGACCTGGGGACCCAAGTTGATAGTGACCTCTCATTTGACACCCACATTGCCAAAGTGGTTAGAAAGACTTTCTACCTTGCCCACCTTATCATGAAGGGGTTCACATCCAGATCAAAGGAGGTCATTGTGCCCCTGTACTCCTCCCTTATCAGGCCCATGATTGAGTACAATGCCCCATTTGGTATGTACCTCACCCAGCACTTACAACAGCTGGAGAGACCCCAGAAGTACCTCACCAAGAGGATAAAGGGTCTCCAACATATGTCATATGCTGCCAGGCTAAAGAAACTCCAGCTCTATTCAGTAGCATACCGCCTGCTCAGAGGTGATCTGTGCCTGATGTACAAGGCCATGTCCAACCAGGAATTGATGGACATGCTCCACCTCAAAAAATAAAAATCCATAAGAACCACAAGAGCCAAAGATTTAAACCTCAGTACAAACATGAATAGAACATGCTGGAGGGACAGATTCATAACTCAGAGGCTTCCCATACTCTGGAACAAAATCCCAGTCCATGTTAGGCAGAGCCCTCACTGACTCTCTTCAAGAGAAATCTTGACGAGTGGATGGGAGATCTTAGGTTTACCCCGGGGGTCACCCCTGTGTCGCTACTTAACAGAGGCACAGTAAACTAATTTTAATAAGTAAGGGGGTCTTCAACGTGTCACTACTAGACAAAGGCACAGTATTCTAAATTTATTCTATACACCTTAGTACCACTACATGGGGTGGCGAAAGCCACATCTCTAGGGCTAGGCTTGCAAATGCCCCAGGGCAGATAGTCTAGTACTAAACTATGAAACTATGAAACCCAATTTGTTCATGCAGTATTTCTGACAGAATAGTCTGCAAGGAATTTTTAAAGTCTGCCAACTCATAACACTCCCAGAAAATAGATTCCCAATTACCTCTTTCTTCCTTGTTACACCTCCAACATTTGCAGTTTACCTGAGGAAAAATTCTTTGTAGTCTGTTTGGGGTATAGAAATACCTACACAAATACTTCCAAGCAAAGATCCTAAATCTTCTAGACTTTTTTTGCATATTTGAGAGTCAAACTTATATTCTCCTATTGTTTCTTTGTGAATTGCTTATCCACTTTCTTTTTTTAATCCTTTCAACCTTTTCTGATTGATAGTTATCATACAATGCTTTATACACCTTACTAATTATTCATTTTCTAACAGTAGCTTCTGCTCTAGATTCTACTAAAAACTCTACCTGTGCTGCTATTTCACTTAGAGTCCCCTATTTCTTTCTCTTTGCCTATACTCTGATATTAATCCTTGATAGGAAGGTGATTTCTAGCCTGCAGTCCAAATGAATTATTGGCCTCTTCCCATTCTGTTAGCTTTACCACTCTAATTATTTGCTCCCAATACCTTGGTCATTTTGCCAGATTTCGCCAGTAAATTCCAGACACCTTTTGCCTATTTTCTGTACCCTTATGTGCAGTCATCCCTATCAGCAGAATCTCCTTTCTCGATTCCCATGTTGGCTAAGTTCTTAGACTACTTTCTGCTACTTTATGAATATAATATTCTGTATGGTTATTGTTATTCTCCTTAAGGATCTGTATCCAAAATCCCACTCACTCTGTTTCTTCAGCTTACCCTCTGTTTCATCATCATACATTGCCACTCTGAATTATAGCTTTCTGCTTGTGTTATGTATAGGAGGGGTTCGGGTGCCTAGGCAGTGAGACATTTCCCTGTGGTACATTTCACTGGGGACATGTTGCTGAAGTGATATTCAGCTGCAGAGAAATATGGCTGTTTGCAAATTCCCTGTGGGCAAAGAGAAGGATATGTTGCCATGCTCACAGCTTCAATAACCAAATGCACAGGGGGAAAACAATGTCCATGGTCCTCAAGGGAACATGAGACAGCAGGCAATATGGCAGGCATCAGCAGCAGGCTGGCCAGAGGGCATGTCAATGGCAGTAACAATGTAGTGCACAATGAGCAATGCCTTTATAATTAGTGTATGTGGACCACTACCCCCTTCATAGTGTCTAGGGAACATTACCTAAAATGCATACTGGAGCATAAATGTGACTACAGTAGCCTGCAGGATTTCCCCCATGCTGTAGCACACTTCTGCATGTTGTAGTTACATAAGTATGTTCTGTACGCTGAGCACAACACTCATTACTTCTTCTGCCTCCATGCATTTGGTTATTAAATTTGTAGGCATGGCAGTGTGTGCTTCTCTTTGCTCATAGGGAATTTGCAAACAGCCATGTTTTTCTGCAGCTGAATGTCACTTCAGCCATGAGTCCCCAGTCAAATGTACCACAGGGAAATGTCTCGCTGCCTAAGTGCCTGAACCCCCAGAAACAACCCCCATGGTGGAACTGTAACATTAACAATCTATTTATTTATTTATTTTTGTTGACCAGGATAGTCGGACTGGGCAAATTCTCTTTTCAGCAGTGGCTCAAGAAGAAAAGCTCAATGTTTACATGTTAAACATAAAACATTACAAACTCAGCATGTGAATACAATTTTTAAAGTACCCAAAGTGGGTTTAACAAATACAAAGAGTTTCCAAAAACATACACAGATGTGAATAAAAGAAAAGAAATGAAACAAATGGCATTCATATGATATATTCAAAAATGGGGCAGAAGATCACATGTTGGCTATATGCAAAAAAAAAAGAGAGTCACTACCTATGGTTCTTGATTTACTAGAAATCAGGAGACATTTATTTCTTAGGGCAATTATCATGTAGGTGACTAGTGCTGGTGAATGTTGTATAAAGAAGGGCAATTTTTAGGTTTATAAATTAGGTACCCAATGAATACCCATAGAGTAATGAGATGTGTGAGGGAAGGTACTGTGGAAGTTCAATCCAGTGTAACTGTTTAAGGGCAACACAGTGATGTTCTGGATGGAAGGTTAGTTGCAAGTTTAGCTATCTTGTTATAGTATACATCCAGTTCCTTGATATATGTAGTATACATCTTAGTAAGAATGGAAACTGCATAAATAACGGGAGAAGACAGGATGAATTTATGGTTTGCCTAACAGATTCCAAAAGATATGGACTAGCTCAATAAAGAGCACCATGTTTCGCTGTGTTTTTTTAATGAATTGGAGAAAAATGATGCTCACATTTTAGGTTTTCATCTATAGTACTGCGGTGGTGGTGCTGCGGTAGCATTGTCGCCTTACAGTTAGACGTTGCCCGTTCGATTCTCAGTTAGAACGTCTTCTGTGTGGTGACATGCGTGAATAGGCGTTCCTTCACTGAAGGTTGTGCGTTAGGCCCGGCAAGCCAGCACGTAATACTCTACTGCCAATCATTAGCAGACTGGAGTTCCGCTGTGGCGACCCCTAACCAGGAAAAGCCGAAAGACACAAACATCTATAGTAACACTCAGTAATTTAGTTTGTGATACTATTTCTATTGTAGCATTGTCTTTTGATATAATGCTAAAGGTTTGTTTTGGCTCTTGGCGTTGTCTGGAAATAATAGCATTACCTTGATTATTTTTGCATTTATGCTGTGCTTGGAGGTGTATAACCATGACTCAATATATGATCCAGGTGCAAGGGAGGACTGTCATTGACCTGCTGAAGATACAGCATGTTATGAGCTGACCATATAAGGGTATAGTAATTTGCATATTGCACTTGCTGGCATGCTTGGTTCTGGTATGGAAGTCATTTATAGGTTCATAGGTTCATAGGATGATACTAGGCTATTGGTTCAGAGGACCTTATAAGCCTAGCCAAGAATTTTGCCAATGTTCCCTTAACATCAACGCCTGTTTCCCCTGTCCAGCAGGGACACAGGTGGGATACCAGGGGTGTATTTTCTGTTTCCCATTCAGTCATCCAGGTTGCTCTTAAAGAGGGCTAGAGAGGTACTCTGCTTGACATGGAGAAGGAGTCTATTCCACAAATGGGGGAGACTTTGGGACACAAATCTATCCCACAAACAAGTTTTATTAATGTCACAGACCAGGTTAAGGCCTTGAGTGCAGGTTCCTTGAGTGGAGTTTGTCTTACGGATATGCAGCAACTCCATCAAGGCTGGGTTTGAGATGGCGTTGTATGCCAGACACAGTTAAATCTCGGCCTCAGTACAGACTTTGTATCAAGTGAGTAGAGAACATCAACAGTCACCCCTCTGCACAAGGGAGGATCTCAACTGATCCAGGCAATTGCAAACCCTAAAGTTTGCCCGGCCACATATGTACAGTTATGGAAAGGATTATTATGGAGTTAATAAAGACACAGGAAACCACCAAACACTGGAGTCATCTCAGTTCAGATTCTTCAAAGGCAGATCATGCTTATTCCACCTGGTGAACTTCTTTGAATGAGTCACCAAGGCAGCAGATAAAAGCAAAACAATGCACACCACCTACCTCGATTTGGCCAAGGCATTTGACTTAGTCCCACACTTGGGCATAGTACAAAAGTTAAGCAAACTAGGAATACATCCCTATATTTCTAGATGGATCACCAACTATCTGACAGATATAATGCAAGAGATCAAAATAGGGGAATCTACTTCCACAAAAAGATCAGTCACCAGTGGGGTACCCCAGGGCTGAGTGCTTGGACTTCTCCTGTTTGGCATTTACATCTCTAAAGTTAAAGTTAGTATTAAAGGACTCTGGCTGACCAAGTCTGTAGGTGACTGCGAGTTGGGTGTGATTATATAACCCCCACAAGACTTAGCCATCCTGCAGGAAGTATTCTTCCATACAAATAACTGATGCCAAAATTATGGAGTAAAGCTAATTACCAAAACATGTATTACTGTATCCTTTGGTAATTTGGCTCCCTTGGGGAGCTACCACATTAAGAATACAACTTTTGGGGACAACAACCTAACCTTCAACCAACATGTACCGACTGTGGTGAGGATTTCTTTCTATACTGTACAGCTTATTAACAAAGGGGTGGCTTCTAGGTGCAAGGATGTCATTGTCCACCTCTGTTCAGCTCTCATAAGGCCAGTCACTGAGTATAAAACCCCATTTTGCATGTATCTATCCAGACATATGCAACAGCTGGAATGCCCACAGAAATGCCTTACAAATATGATACCCAGCTTAAGCAATTTGCCATTCCTGGATCATCTCATCCTATCACTATACTTGGGCTCTTAGAGGCTTCTAAAAGATGACTTGTGCCTGGCATACAAGGCAACTTCTGACCCTGTCCTGATGGACCTAATGCACATCAAGACATCAAATGGCACTAGACATACTTAATCCAGGGATCTAAACCTTCTCTGAAACATCAACAGAAAGCTATGGAGAGACAGCTATATCTCTCAGAGGATACCATGTAAAACAAAGCTCATCCCTGTCCATATTCATATTTATAATAATGTATATATTCACTAATCCTACAAGTAAATGTAGCAAGCTTCTTCTCTAAAATTAACGTATGACACCTCTGCACAAAAGTGGCCATCTACAGACCCTGGAAACTACAGACCCATAAGCCTCACTAGTTTCATGCAAAGCCATGGACAGACTTATCATGGAAATGATCAATAATGACATAGTAAACCTCTAGGCACTGGACCCAACCCACTTTGGTTTTGTCAAGGACAGGTTATGCCTACTCATTCTGATGGGCTTCTTTGAGAAGGTCACCAAAGCAATGGATGAGAGCAAAATTGTTCACACTGCCTACCTTGACCTGGCCAAGGCATTTGACACAATTCCCACTCGGGCATTGTTGACAAACTCAAGAGGTTAGGTACAAACCCTTATGTCCCCAGTGGATAGCCAACTGGCTGACAGACAGGACTCAGGAAATTAGAAGTGGGGAGTCCACCTCTGCAAAGAGGCCAGTCACAAGTGGAGTCCCTCAGGGTCAGTTCTGGGACAGTTCCTTTTTGGCATTTATTTCTCTGAAGTTAAGACCAATGTCAATGGTCTCTGGCTGACTAAATTTGCAGACGATTGCAAGTTAGGAGCTGTCACTGAATCCTACACTGACACAAATGTTCTCCAGGAAGGGATGACACAGACAAACAATTAGTGTCAGAGCAATGGATTAAAACTAAATGCCATGAAATGCATAATAGTATCATTTGGGAAGTCAACCCCTGGTAACTATCATATTGACAACACACCTAGTAGTCAGAGACTTGGGGATATGCATAGACAGTAATCTAGCCTTTGGCCATCATGTGTCCACAGTAATGAGGAAATCATTCTATGTTGCACAACTTATAAACATAGGTATGGCATCTAGGTCCAAGGAAGTCACTGTTCCACTGTATTTGGCATTCATAAGACCTATCATTGAGTACACTGCCCCCTTTTGTATGTACATAATCAGGCATATCCAACAATTGGACCATCCACAGAGGTTCCTCACTAAAATAATACAGGGCATAGGTAACATGTCCTCTGTAGACCACCTCAGGGCCCTACCCCTGTATTCTCTCTCCTACAGGCTGTTTAGGGAAGATCTATGCCTGGCATACAAGGTTTTATCAGACCTCACTCTGAAGGATCTCCTGCATATCCACAAAACAAACATCACCAGAATTAGCCATTCTAAAGAATTAAACCTTGCCTGTGATATAAATAGGACCTGCTAGAGAGACAGGTTTGTATCCCAGAGACTACTCCGTCTATGGAATAGACTCCTCATCCACGTGAAGCAGAGTACCTCCCAAACCCAATTTAAGTGTAACTTGGACAATTGGATGGGTAACAGGAAATTCATCCCTGGTTTGGCATCTATGTTTCTAATGGACACAGGCAGCCTGTAAATGATTCATCTCCCAGGCCCCTGCTTGTAAATGATTCATCTCCCAGGCCCCTGCTTGTAAATGTTTCATCTCCCAAGCCCATGCTTACACTTATAAAGGGTATCAGAATTTGTCAGAGATTTGGGATGGATGACTAAGCTTAAAAAGTCCCTTGTGGTCATTAGCCTAGTAAACACCTATGAACCTATAATCACATGACCTACATTTTGCAACTTGTTGCAGTAGAAACGTTGATTTCTATACCTTATATTAACTTTTAAACAAAATCCAACAAGCACACATTAATACCATATAATAAACTTAAATGCTGCTGATTTACATATGCTGTGAATACCATAACATTTACAACTATCTCATAGGGAATGTGGACATTTTTGAAAGAAAAACTGAATGCAAAAAAATGTTTAGCATCAGTATCTAGGCACACAATGTCAGGAGAATATACTTCCATAAAAACAAGATACTTGATTAAGGTGAGAGACAAAAAATATAAGAAATGGAAAAGAGGTTGAACTACAACATTGAAAACTGAAATAAATAAGTTGGACAAACAAATTAAGCATATTGTGAGACAAGATCAAGAAATTTTTGAGGAAGGTTTACATAAACATATTGAGAATAATAAGAAACCATTTTATATATACATAAGATGTGGAAGGAGTAAAGAAATACAAATTGATAAACTGTGTAGCTCTAAAATTTATTCTCAGACACAACACATTATAGATATATTTACAAAGTCTAATGCAAAATAGTTTGGTTCCACAAAGGGGGTGATAAATTGCCCTAGTGACATTCAGGTAACCTCATATACTGAAATCAGTTAAGATTTTATTGAAAAAGAACTAAGCAAACTGGATCCAAACAAAGCATAGGCAGGAAATGGAATTAATAATAATGACCTGAGAACACTTCAGCAAGAACTTACAGTACCATTATATATATTATATTCTACAATATAATAACAACTATGAATTAAAATTTGTGCTGTGATGTAACTTATATAACTTTAACTTCAGCATTTGATAGGGTCATACATAAAACACTGATCAACAAATTAGAACAACTAGGTATCAACGTACTCTTGATAAGATGGATACCTGCATGGTTTACAAATAGGACATGGTAAGTATCATACAGCAATTGGACAGGTGAAATTTTTGGTTACAGTCATGTCCCATGGAGCTCTGACCAAGGCCCATACCTATTTAAATTATATTTTTCAGATCTATCTTTTTCATTTGAGGTGTTTTACAGTCTATATGCAGATGATGTGAAACTGGTTAAACTGATTACGTGTTACAGATAGGGCATGTCTGCAAAAGAACTTGACTAACTTGACCATTTGGGACCAGAAGAATAATATACTGATAAATACATCAAAAACTAAGCATATGAGATTTGTGACATAAATTGAAAGGTGAATATTTAATACAGCACATGGTGATTGAAACTATAGATTCATTTAAGGACCTGGATATATGGGTAGATCGAGCTTTGAGTTTTTCTCATCAAATCAACCAATTAATTAATGATAGTTATAGAACTATAACTAGGAAATCAGAAATAATGAAGTTGTTGTTTATTAGTTACATTAGACCCAAACTTGAGTATGGAATAACAATATGAAAACATTTTAAGAAAATAAGTACAAGTAAACCAGAACGGATACAACAGTATTATACCAAGGGTATCCATGCATGTGAAAATTTAAATTATTATGAAAGGAAACCAGAACAGATACAACAATATTATACCAAGGGTATCCATGCATGTGAAAATTTAAATTATTATGAAAGGAAACCGGAACAGATACAACAGTATTATACCAAGGGTATCCATGCATGTGAAAATTTAAATTATTATGAAAGGAAACCAGAATGGATACAACAGTATTATACCAAGGGTATCCATGCATGTGAAAATTTAAATTATTATGAAAGGAAACCGGAATGGATACAACAGTATTATACCAAGGGTATCCATGCATGTGCAAATTTAAATTATTATGAAAGGAAACCGGAACGGATACAACAGTATTATACCAAGGGTATCCATGCATGTGCAAATTTAAATTATGAAAGGCTAAAATATCTGAACTTGTACAGTGTCTCATATAGATATTTAAGAGGAGACCTAATTCGGGTATATAGGGCATTTAAAGACAGCTATTCTGGGAATGTTTGGGGTTATCAAAAAGTAGTAGTGATTCATCAGACAACCTACATAGAAGATTCTATAGGCATGAGAAGTGTACTAACTGATTCTCTGAAAGAGACACTGATGCATGGGATATACTACCAAATTACATTAAAGCAAGCACTAGATTAGATATTTTTAAGAACAGCCTTGGCACTTATTAGGAGAACAACTGCTTTGGTATATTGGCAGGGTAGAAGTGTATTAATGCCCATGCTTGAAATATTTGTATATATAAATCACATGACAATGCCAGAGCTGCTTGTGACATACTGATTAATGTGTGCACACAAGATAATTATAACAGTAAAAAATTAATATAAATACGCAATATGCATTTCGAGATATATGTATATTAGGTGATGACTTGGGCATAATACAGTTATGAACAGAAAATGTGACAGCAAACGAAACAGAACTGAGATATTACAGCAGTTTATAAACATTTACACTCATCATTTGGCTAATATATTATGATAACATCTGGATTTACACTGGATGTGAACCACTGAAGGACTTCCTTTGCAACTGATTTGTTTCTCCTTGGGGGAATATCTAGACAGGCTACTGACAGGGTTGTTACATTACTAACTTTCATCTGATGTCTGTAAATGCAAGACAGTAGGAATATTTTTATGTGAGCTGATGATATAACAAAACAAATAACTCATTTATTTCAGAATTTCTAAACACTTCCATTTTTTTAGATGGTGAACATCCACCAGCATGACTGTATCCTATATTTATTTATTTTATTTTACATTTATTAACCGGGATGTCCAACTGGACACGTCCTTTTTCAGTGGAGGCCTGGGGAGAAAAGCTCCATGTACACATTTAATTATTACATTAGACAGTTTCTATACAGTTAGATTACATGCAATCATATATAGTATTCATTCACTTTTTCTACTAATAATGCTGTTGAAAAATAATACCTTAAAAAGGAGTTTAGACATCAAATACTTCCAAGTATTTGAGATATATATACATTATAAAATAGATGGTAGGATGAAATATGTATAAATGGTAGATTGGATAGGAAGGGTTCTAGGGAGACAGGATAGGTATAGATAGGGAAATAATGAGTTAAAAATTGGAGGGGCTGGTAAGGTCTAAAGGTAGGGTAAGCAGGAAAGTTGCAGACATATAGAGGAAGGGGAATAATTCAAAGGGTATAAATAATAGCAGTATTGGTAGGTGTGCTGTACATACAGTCAGTTGGATACAGGAAAGAAAGGTGACAGGAGAAGCAGAGAGTTGTAACAGGAGAAATGATAATGGGAAGTAGAGCAAGGAAGGAGAAGTAGTGGGGTGGGAACTAGAGAGAGAGATGTATTGGTAGGGTGACAGTACTAGGAGGAGAGTAGTCTGGGTTGGAACAGTTACATAACCAGAGATGCTGAAGATGAGATTTTATGGCTTTTTTGAAGGGGGTGGGGGTAGTTATAGCTGTAATATTGGGGGAGCATGTTCCACTGCTTAGCAACAGAGTTGCTGTAGAGGGAAGTGCCGGCAGAGTAACTGTTTTTTCTTACCTCTAGTAGGAGTTTCTGATTTGATCGTAGAATTGTAGCTTTGGTGCTTGGGTGAAGTAGGTTTTGTAGAGCAGGGATTTTGTCAGGGCAGTGAAGAAGTTTGTGGGTTGTTATAAGTTGGTTATAAAGAATGAGGTTGGGAGGTTCCAGCCAATCAAGAGCTTTTAGGGGAGTGCAGTGATGTTGCGGATGGGGCAGATCTGTTGCAAATTTGGCAATTTTATTATAGCAGGTTTGAAGAATGACAAGGTCTGATTTTCTGAGATTGGTGAATATTGATGATGCATATAAGAGTGTGGAAATAAGGTGAGTAAGTGCAATGGTGGCTCAGGTGGAGTCGGTTAGGAACTGTTTGTTCCTGTATAGCATGGCAAGTTTTTTATGCATTTTTTGTGGTGGTGGATATATGTATGTCAAATTTCAATTAGCTGTCTATGATAACCCCAAGTAGTTTTGTGTGAGTGACTGGTGATATGATAGTGTTGCTACTGGAGGTAATGTTAAAGTAATAGTATGGGAGGAGTGATATGTGGCTGGGAAAATAATAAGCTGAGTCCTATTGGGGTTTAGTATTAGATGTGAATCTGAGAGCCAATGCTCAACAGCAAGAAAAGAGGATTGTGTTTGGTGGTGGAGGGTCTCAGGGGGAGGGAAAGGCGCAGATGAGAGAGGAATCATCTGCGTATTGTATGATGGAGGCAGGGAGTGTGTCTGTGTGTAGTTTGTTGGTAAAGATAGAAAACAGCAGTGGCCCAAGGACTGAACCTTGTGGGACCCCTAGTGAGACTGGTAGAAGTGAGGAGAGTTCCTGTTGTCATCTTACTGCTTGCTGTCTGCCTGTTAGATAATTGTAGAACCAGGAAGTGGTAGATGGGCTCAGATTTAAATCTGCAAGTGTATCAATGAGTTTTTCATGGTTTACTATATCAAAGGCCTTGGAGAGGTCTAAGAATATGGCTGAGACGTAGTTACCATTTTTTCTGTGTTTGTTGACTGTGTGTGTAAAGGAAATAAGAGCTGTAGTGGTGCTGTGTGAAGGCCTGAAGCCATGTTGTATTTTAGCTAGTAGATTATGAGAGTTTAGGAAAGTTAAGATTTGTGTGTGTACACATCTTTCAAGGATTTTGGATAATGGAGAGAGTATGGCAATTGTTTGATAGTTGGTTAGTTCTTTGGAGTTACCTCCTTTGTGAAGTGGGGTGATATAGGCAATTTTCCAGAGTTGAGGAACTAAGCTTTCAGTTATAGAGTGATTAATGAGGATTGTTATGGAATATGCAATAGCATTAGCAGCAATCTTTAGGAATTCAGCTGGTAGATTGTCTACAGAGAGGGCTGTAGGTTTAAGTTTTGTAAGCATCATTTTAATAGCGGAGACTGGAACAGGTTGCAGTGAGAAGCCCAGGTCAGTGGTATTGAGGTTGGGTGGTTTGATGGTAGTTGGGGGTTATATGATTTAGCTAGGGTTAGAATGGAGTCTGTGAATAATTTGTTGAACTGGGTCGCTGTGTTTGTTGAGTTGTCTGAGTTAACAGGAGCAGGTGTGCTAGCTTTTCCTGGATGAAGTAGATTGTTTATGGCTTTTCAAAAATTTTTAGGATTGCTCTGATATCTTTGAGTAATGTAGTAATAGTTTGTTTTGTCAGTTTTGATTAGTTTCTTAGCTTTATTCCTCAGCTCGAGATATTTTTGTTTGTCAGTATTGGTACCTGTCTTTTTCCATTTTTCCCAAGCTTTGTCCCTGTTATATAGTAGTGCTGTAGTCTCTTTGGATAACCAGGGAACATAGATTTGATTTGAATGGTTCTGAGGGGTGCATGGTGGTCTAGTACTGAGAGGAAAGTTGAGTTAAAGTATGATACAGCATCATCCAAGTTGTGTTCTTAATGGGTGCCAGTTACAACTTGATAGAGCAGTAGTAAAGCTGTTGGGGTTGAAGAACTTTTTACTTCTTATTTGTTGGCAGATAGTAGATTTTACCATGAGTTTGACTTCTGATTAGATAGGTTGGGAGGTAGTCACCAAGGATGTCAGGGAGACAGCTGGTTTTACTAATGTTGTTTGGCCTGTTTGACAAGATCCAATTGAGTATTGATTCCCTTTTTGTGGTTTTATCAATTCTGGTTGGGTGGTGGATAAGCTGAGAGAACCCGCAGAGGTTTAAGAAGTTAGTAGGTTTAGAGGAGTTGCAAGTTTGTCAGTCGATATTAAAATCTCTAGTAGTATGGTCTCTTCTGGTAGTGACACAGATGCCCAGCCGAGCAGATTTTCTACTATGTCAAAATTATTATCTAGTGGAAGGTAGCAGCCAATTAGGTTTATAGTTTTTTTGTTGTTTAGGTATAGTTTAGTGAGTAATATTTCGGCTGTTTTTAAAGTGGGTAATGGAGGGCTAATTATTTCTATTTTTAACTGTTTCTTCAATAAGATAGCAATGCCGCCACCTTTTCTTTCAATTCTATCTTTACGCAGAACGTTGTAGCCAGGAGGAATTAATTCATTGTTAGTTACTTCTGGTTTTAGCCATGTTTCAGTAATAACTACAATATTGGGAGAGTAGTGGGAGAGATGTGCATGTAGGTTGGAGATTTTGTTCATTATGCTTCTGATGTTAATATTGTGTATGAGTAGGTCAGAGGGTTTTCTGAGAAGATGTGCAGTGGGGTGGGTTGGAATTTGAGTTGTTGGGTGCTTAAGTGTAGTGTTGGGACCAGGGTGCGGGTGTACATCACCACAAAGAGGTATTTTGGATTCAAGTTGTAGCATGGTATGGAATAGGTTAGTAATATGAATGTGGTATTTTATTGTGGGAGTGCTGGTATGGATTGCTGGAAGTGGGTGGGTTGTTCTTAGGTGAAATGGAGGAATATGAAATATGGAGGGATGAATACAGATGTTAGCGTGAATATTAGGGGTAATAATAGAGGTAGTGGTGGCATGGTGAGGAGGTGTTTTGGGGTTAGTGAGGCAGTAGGATGTAGCTTGTGCCAGAAATATGAGGGTTACTGAAGTTAGCAGATTAGGTAAAGACATAGTTGAACTAAAGTTGTGTGGGGATGCGTGTGCTAAGTGAAGGATATGTTAGTGGATTGTGTAGTGATGTTATTAGGAAGGATAAGTCTAGATGTAGGGTAATAATAGTAAAAAGGAAGAGTGTAAGTTCTTGTTGTAAGTTAGTCATATTATAACGGAGTTAGAGTCCTTTCATATGTTTTAAGCATTCACCTACTCTGGAATTTATAACAACACATCATGCATCCATAATCCCCTTCATCAGCACTGAATCTTCTGGAATCTCATTATTTTTAATGATGTCAGAGTTAGTAAGTAAATAGAATGGAAAATTGTTTCTGCATGCTGAAAAATGGCACTGTTGGCCATGTTTGTGGTGGATGTCTCCCGATAGTGTGAGGACTGCAAACAAATGCAATCTTTGGTAGAACATAACTCAAATGTGTACATGAGGGAAGATAGATAGATAGATAGATAGATAGATAGATAGATAGATAGATAGATAGATAGATAGATAGATAGATAGACGTCCTAAGCTTGAGACTGAAGTATCTCAGAATATTCCCATCCTCACGGTGTAGAGGACTTGAGGGTGCTCTGAGATAAAGCCCTGAGTACACTGCATACAACCTGAGTTTGAGTAGTGGCTCATGTGTTTGTAGGAGCTAACTAAGGAGGTTGGGAGTGAGCCACCATAGACAGCTAATCTATCCAGGGGAGGCAGGGGGTGGCTTAGGCTCATCTCATAGTTAACTTGTAGTGGAAGCACAAGGTGTTCACTTAATGGAATTCTGAGCCAGCCAACACCTCATGCTATGCAGCAGAGGGGAAATTAGCAAGCTGAAGCTCCCATCCCTTGGAGAGGCAATAATTGGGGGCTTGAAGTATCCAGCAAAGAAAAAAGGAGCACTCTCAAAGAGAGAGAGAGGGTAATCCGACCCCCCCCCTCCCAGGATGAGTAATATGCCATAATCCCTACTGCATGACTCTTGATGATGAGCTGAGGACTGATTCGAATATCCAGGCAAGAACAATTGAGCTATACAGCTCTCATGGATCTGCCAGCAAATTGTTCAGATTTCCAAGCACTTTGGAAGGTTCTGATTTTGTGCTTTATCCTCTCACAGTTCTCACCACCCCACCCTACCTGTTTCCCAGCATAGCACCCTCATCTCTCTCTTTCTTTTATGAAAAGGGAAGCAAAGTATCAGTTCAGTATACCTGCTTTTTTCACAGCCTTCCATGATCTCCATGTTACCACTGTCTGGCACGTTCCTTCCCTCCCTACTTTCTTTCTGTTATTGACCTTAAATTACCTTCTTTTGCCTTTCTGAGACATTCTTTTTTTCAATTTCTTTTACCTTTGTTGTCCTTCTGCTAATCTCTTTGCATTGTTCCCGCATCACAAACTCCCTCTTTTTCACCTTTTGTGCGCCCTGTCTTTTGTTGTAAAAGCTGGCCTTACATTCCTTTGTAGTCACATGGACACTGCTTTTTGTCTTTCTACCTTTTCTTCAAACCCTTGCAGAGATTCATGTAGTAACTGGTCCCAACAATCACTTGCCTATCCTACCTCATTCACTTCTGTTCTTTCTATCTGTAGCCCTGGTTATTAAATCCCTGACTCAGCCCCATAGCTTTTTATACCGTTAATCTGCCCTGTGTCTCCTAACTAATCTTTGACCGTCTCCCAGCTCAGCTTAATCTACTCCCATAAAATCCTATACAGCCATCTGTATCTTTTATCCTCCCCTCAAACCATACACTGCCAAAGTCACTGTTTGTTAATAATGGCTTCAGATGGATATCCCTACCCCCTCTGCTTTACGTATGACCACATTTGAAATTCTGTCCTTTGTCATATAGTCCTGTACAAGTTGGCCAAATTACTCATTGTCCAAGACCTCACTCAGCTGCTGCTTCATCTTGTCAGTGGAAATTAGAATCTCCTAGTCTGTACCTGACAGACATCCCATGATAGTATTGCCATCTTCATCATAATGCACTTCTCCACTCCATCATCCAGTCTTTAATACTCATCTCTTGCTGTTTCTAGGGAATTATCTGCTGCACTGATCCACCTGCACTCATCATATTCCTCTACCTTAATTGATAGGGTACAATCAAAAAGATACATAATTACAAATGGTACCTATGGAAACATTTACATAGGTGTCATATGTAAAGCACTCCATGATGAGGTAGAAATTATTCATGGCTATATTACAGATGGAAAAAAATAGATCCAGTATACAAAATAACTTTTACATAGCTGTGTGGATATTACATATTTATTAGCTATCATACAACATTTATCAGCACTACAACATCCAGGCAAAGTTAACCAATGCAAAGAACAAGTTATAGCCTGCAGCTACTGTATATTTAAATTTGACAATGACAGAAGGATCCAATATGGTCACTGAGCAGCAGCAGCAACTCTATAAAGCTCTGTAGAAAAAAGTCAGCATTCCACTGAAGAGTCACAACAAATTTGTCAACAAGGAAGAGAATTTATTGCTGGCAAAGATCTCTAAGAATTGTTAAGAATGTTCCTGTTAAAAACAACTTTTCGCTGAGATCTGACTCAGACTGTAGCAACAAATGAGCTCTTCAACAGCATCCTATGCTGAAATATGAAAAACTTCCAGAAAATGTCAACTACAATACAGGAACATACCTCAAAAGTGGACAATTTTCAAAATAAGTCAGACAAATTAGAGTTTAAAGCACACAAAATTATTCAAATGCATGCTTAAAAAAACTGTTCAAATACAAGATACAGAGATTCCTCCTATCCTTCCTCAGTACTATTTCTCCCGCCAGAGATATCAATAAACTAGTCTCATGCTTATTTCTAGATCTTTCCAAAGCATTTGATACAGTCTCTTACTCCCTTCTTCTGAACAAACTGTCTAATCTCAATTTCTCTTCCACTACCATTGCTTGGTTTTCTAGTTATCTTACTGATCGAATACAATCAGTAAAGTGGCTCTCTGCTCTCTCCACCCCTCTACCTGTAAAAATGGGTGTTCCCCAAGGATCTATTCTTAGCCCATTACTTTTCAATATCTTTACTAACCTACTCTATACTTCTTGTCCTCAGTCATCCCTTGTCCAATATGCTGATGACTCTATAATCATAACCACTGCAGATGCACTGTCTGACCTAATTTCTGTTACTCAGACATCCTTTAACTCAATCGAAACCTGGCTGCCAATAATCAGCTAATCCTGAATCCCAAAAAAACAAACTCTTACTTTTTCTTCCCAAAGACTTAAACCATCTTAAATTTATTTTCTCTATCCATTCTCTAAATAACGCACCTATCAAACCTAACACAAAACTCTAAGGAGTCATTATAGATGACCAGCTGAAATTTGATTTGCACGTTAATAACTCTATTTAAAAGAAAACATCAAAAAATTGGTCTCATATAAAAATTAAAAGTTTCTCACCATCAAAGCTAAAGTATCCCTCTCCCATGCATACCTGCTACCAAATCTAATGTACTGCTCTCAAATCCTCACAAACCTTCAAACTTCTCTCCTAACTAAGTTAGAAACCACCTATAACAAAGTGACCAGATATGCAGCAAATCCAAACTATAGATCCCATCACTGTCTCTCTCTCTCTCTAAAAAATTTAAACTGGCTAGAACTACCCAACCAGCTTCTCCTCTCAGCTTCAGATTATCCACTTTATATTACACCAACCATCATACTGTCCTAACCTATCTCCTTTAATCTCTTTCTACACTCCATCTAGGACTCTCCAAAGCCCTGACCAAGACTTGCTACAGATCTATAAACCCAAACACAAAATTGGTCATAACCTCTACAGTTACTATCGTACCTTATCCTGGAACAAACTGCCATTGGAAATTAGGTTTCTCAATAAACTGAAATAATTTAAAACAACCTCCAAAGAATACCTGAAAAGTCACTGGTTATGCCATTGTACTTAACCACCTTAAACTATCTGTCTTTCTTAGGATAGCCTACTGACTACTCTCTTCTGCCTTTAGTCATTTTTGTATAATTCCCTTTAGAATTTCTATCTCTAGGGTGATTGGAAAGGTTTATGAAGCAGAAGAGAGACAGAGAGAGAGAGAGTGGGGTATCAGAACAATATGGTTTGGCAATATCACAGAAATGACAGATCCAGGAATGTCCCATACAGGAGGGGTCAGAGAACAGGATGAGCTAAATCTTCTGATCATATGTAATTTATGGTACCTACTAATGTGGCCTGTGTGGGTATATACAGGAGAGTCCTTTTTTGCCCATACCCACCTTTAGTAGGTGGCACATAAAAAGCATTTTAAATGACAAAAAGAGTAGCATATATTGCATTATGTCAAAATTGCCCAGCCTTCTATATAGGAAAAACTGAGCATATGATAAAAGAAAGAATATAGGAGCACCTTCTTACCTGGCACATAAATTTAATATTCCTACACCAGATATGATTAATATTAATCCTAGTGCTGGACCTTGGAAAGTTGAATTGGAAATGAATGAATTGAAATGGCAGTTAGCCATGAATCCAGAGAATGAACTAGGTTTAAATGGCAATCTTTCTATTTCATGTATACTTAAACTTAGGCATTATTATTTTTAAAAATGTGCAGTTTTATATATATATATATATATATATATATATATATATATATATATACATATATAAAACATGTCATTTATATTTGGAAGTGATAGAAATGATGAACTGATATGGTTGTGAGTAATGGTTTCTCTATGTATAATTAATTTAGGTTTTATAAGACTTGTGACTTTAAGAAGTGTCATAGGAAGTGACATAAGAGGGTAGGTCATCATTAACTGATGATTATTTAAACAAGGGATGCGGTATGTGCGTTAGTTCTGATGAAGTCTGAATAATTGGAGGACAATAGCCAGAGCTGATGACCATACTAAAATCCTGCAGTTACACAAGAGACAGCACAAAATCTTGTACATGTACCACATTAGTAGATGTGTATATGCAAGAAGTTGCTTTTGCAGCTGACAGCCACAGAGTTTCTTGCCATCACCAGCATGCCTACTTTGTCATCTCTCTGCACCTAACATACCATGATGTTCATGACACAGAAATAGTTAACCACTCCTGTATTGATACAGGCACTATGCAGAAGCTGGTTGAGGCAGGCCACTCCCATATGCAAGCTCATGGCTTGGGTGAAGTATCTATTTGTGTGGACACCAATGTATGTGTGGCTTTAAGAATTCTAACTACAGTGACCTTCCAGTGACCAACCGGGGTCATCATGGATTTATCCAGGCATCTGCCTCATGGATTTTACACCAGTTTCTGAATGACATGATTACAACATGTGGAGAAGTTTATGTGGTTCCCATGTGCCACAGAGGAGAGATGGAAAACTATGCAAGCCTTTTATGATGTAGCTGACTTCTCTGAGGTACTGGGAGCCATTGGCTGCACTCACATTGCAATAAAGGCCCCACATAGGGAACAGAGATAAAAATACATCAACCTAATGGAGATCCAGTCCATCAATGGCCATGTAGTATGCAATGCATAGGGTATAATATACAATGTGCCATCAGACCACCCAGGCATTTCCCATGAATAACACATCTAGCACACATACAATTTATATTAACAGTTTGTGTCAGGTGATTTTCCACAGGGCCATCTGACTGGTGATGCCAGATATACCCTGGAGCCAATGCTAATGACACCAATAAGAAATCCAGACCATGGCAGAGAATACATACACCACCACCCAGTCACAGACCTGAATTATGTTTGAGCTTGTGCTTGGACTGCTTAAGGGCCATGTCACCTGTCTTGATGTCACTGATGGTGCCCTGTAATAAGATCCTAAAGCATGCAGTGTGTGCACTATTACACAACAGGTTGCTTCACAAACAGATACAGCAGTGCAGACATATTCAGGAAGAGGAAGTCATGGAGGAATAGCCTGTGGAGGAGCTGGCTGTAGGGGATAACTGAGCAAGGCAGAGCTGGGCGCAATATGCCATGGCACTTGCTAAGAGGCAGTAACTGTTTCATAACTATAGGCCAGATGAAATGTAACATAAAAGAGTAAAAATATTGCATGCAATATTAAACCCAGGTTGTGCTGTGCCATGCATGGACTGGCCATACTGTGCATCAGACAAAGGCTACAGAGGTAGCACAGTACTGAGGCACAGTTAGAGAAGGTCACAATGGTAAGTGACAATAACAGATAGTGTGCATGTATGTGGAGTTGGAGGTGCAGGTTACTGCCATGTGTGAGTATGTGAGTCACGGATGTGTAACTGTGGAGAGCCAGGGAGACTGGTCATAGAGGGGTTGGTGTTTCCATTGCATTGTGACTGGGCAAAGGTGGGCAATGCTGACGGATGTCTGTGAGTGCATAGTGACACTACCCCAGCAAATGATGTAGCACTGTTCTGCAGTCTGATGGACAGGTCTATGGCATCCACAGGAGATCTATGCACTGACTGTGGATGTCCCCCTACACGGAGGCATCTTCTCCTAGGAAAGTCACAGTTTTGATCCCCAGCATCCAAAGAAGATGGAGTGCTCAGCTAGCATAAGTAGCAGGATGTGCAAGAGATAGTTTCAGCAACAACTCCCCGTCCATGTCTGTGACCACACTATTATGAAGTGCCCTTAATACTGGAAGTGGTGTGGAGCTGGTAGAACTACAGGACCTAGACTGTGTCCTCTCCCTCCCATGGTGGATTTCCCTTCCAGATGTGGAGATGGCTCAGCCATGAGAAGGGTGTGGGCCATGAGGGGAAATCTGGGGCATACAGACTTTCTATTCTGGCGTTCCATTATACTGCATTAATGGGCCAGGCCCTCAAGCAAGTCATCATGCATGCCACATACAACCAAAACCACCTCAGTTATGGCTTCATTGACCTCTGTTTGTCCCTGTGTTACAGCCTTGCCCAAATACTGAGTAGTGGCCATAAAGACACTCATATCAGGAGAGGAGACAGCGTAAATGGTATGAACAGCCATCAGTACACCCCCCCCCCCCGCTATTCTCCTCACACTCAGTGAAGCTGATGACAAACAAGTATGACTATACCACTGGAGATAAAAGTGCTCCATATGCTGATGTGTTGGCTACATCCTGTCCTACTGCAGCATCCTGGGGCTGAGCAATGGATTACACAGGCACGGGAGTTGTATCTATGTAAGACAGAGAGGCTATGGACATCACATTATCCATGTCGACCACTAGCACTGTAACCTCTGACTGTGATGGGATGTGGCTGTCATTGTTGGGCTCTAACAGGTCTCCATCAGACATATCTATATCCACAGTGGAGGAACCTGACAACACAGCACCTGTGAAAACCAAATCTATGAAGGCATATTTCAACAATGTCCACAACCTAGTATAAGTAAACCGATGTAACAGACTGACATGGAAACTCTATAGTTAACATACCTTGAGCAGACTAATGTGTAGGTATAGTCTCAATGTTCCTTAACAACAAAGAATGAGTGCTTGTGAGTTGTCTGTCCTGAGTCACAAGGATAGACAGTCCCACATATTATGACATACCCTCTTAGGGCACCTCCAACTGATAATCAAGGCAGTCTGGGCAGTTAAGCACCCAAGTCCAGTATTCCACCCTGGATAACAGAAGTGTCTGATGCCCCGAGAGATCAAGGGAACTCCTTAGTTTCTGTTAAGAATGACTCTGTCAGCAGAGCCCCATCTTTGTCTCTCCACTTCTATGCCAAGCAGGTTGCCTTACTGTGTACATGTGCAGCTATGTTGGTGACCATTCTCTGTTCTGTTTTGGCTGCCAACTGCACTGATATGCCTTAAAAGGTCTCAGCAAACAAGTTTACAAAAAGTACCCTGAAGTGTAGAATTGCTACAGACTTGGAAGTGAAATAGCCTGTCATTGCCTAACAACCACCCTGACAATGAAATACACACTGTGAATATCAACTAAAATGTATCCATCCCCATGGTATACTCAGCTGTTATATGACCCCTTGACATTAGTGTGTGTAGCACAGCAGTAAGCTGAGGCCTATGCCAGGATATCCCTCAGAATGTGTGTGCAGTCCCCTGGTACTATCCATATAAATCTTCCTGGTTGGATATGTGTGGAGCTCCCCACCCACAATCCCAATCCAATGATACAGCTCCATGTTAAAGATGGAAGAAGAAGTCCACAAATGCTACAAAGGCCAGAGGATCATTTTCCCCTTCAGTACTTCACCTAGTAGTCACAACATTTGTGTTTGCTAAAAAAAAACATGCAGCACTACAGGTTAGCAGACTTAGTGGAACTATAAACCCCTATTCCCCACCAACTACAAAGACACACACACACTCTCTTACTCATGGCCACAGTTCATTAAAGGTAATTCTAAAGGTAAGTGAGCCCACCACTTATGCAATTACACTGTGGAGGGCTAAGGACAGCAAGGTCCACTGAATGATCATTCCTGTAGATGCTGGTGATAAGTCCCTCCAACCACAGTGAAAAAAGTACAGTTAACAAGTCGCTGTCCCCTTAAGCAGTATAAACTTGTACTACTCAAAATCCTCACACAGAATACTGCCCTTTGGACACCTGTAACCCTCCCTTACAGGACACTCACTATACAGGGCAGAATATGTGGATTATATAGAATAAAAGAGAGCATTTCTCAAAATGTGTGTATCAATACTGAGTAGTACACACACAGTCCTTGACTAAACCTGGGGCTAGATCTTCCACAAACTGCTGCAACACACAGCAAACCTCCTTACTTAACACTAAACACACAGCAAACCTCCTTATTTAACACTAAACACACAGCAAAGCTCCTTATTTAACACTAAACACACAGCAAACCTTCTTATTTAACACTAAACACACAGCAAACCTCATTATTTAACACTAAACACACAGCAAACCTCATTATTTAACACTACCTGCAAGTGTTATATCATATCAGAAACCCCACCCCCTGTTTATATAACCCCAGATAGATTTGACTTGTTGTCAGTTACTCCCAGTACATCAACTCCCTACCCCGTCAGTTTCATTTAGTTCAGTAAACAACATACAACTACAACACACGTATAAAGTAGCAACAATCAGGGACTGTGTGAGATACAGGGTGCTGGGATCTCCCCATTAAAAAAAGAGCTGTGAAACTGAATTTTATTTCTTTTCTTCTTCTTCTTCTTCTTCTTCTTGAAATGAAAAACTTTACTGTTACCAAGACCTTCCATGGTTCTTAAGAGATAAAAAGTCAGGCTGTTTTTAAAACATCATCATCATCATAATCGACCTCTTTTTTCCCATTTTCTACATGGGATCTGGGTGTCATCACAACTGCCATCATCTCTCTCTCTATTCAATGCCACTCTACTGCTTTCTTTGACACTCATGCCTGACTGTCACAGCTCTTCTCTCACACAACTCTTCTGCCTCTTTACAGGATGCATTTGTTTCCTCTTGCCTTCTTCCTGTCTGTTCCAAACCATCTTCACCAGATTGTCTTCTGCTTTTCTGCACATGTGCCTAAACCAATGTAATCTGTTCTCTGAACTTTTCTGTAATTGAAAACAAAACAAAAAAGTCAGTTTTCAAAACAGTCTAGCACTATGTCTACGACAATCTGAGAATAAGATGAGAGCATGTCTTATTATAGATCATCCTGCCTTCTGCAGAACATAAAAACATCACAAGAAAGTGGCTCATTTGCCTACTGCATATAGGAGCCAGGAGCTATTTCTATGGCTTCAGGCTGCCTCAGGTGACTGTCTCAGACTAAGGCAGCATCAGACTAAAAGTGAAAGATGTAGTGAAGAAATGGAAGCAAGGGAGAAAGGTTTTTTTTTTCGTTTTTCTTTTCTTCTAGTCGTGCACATGGGAGTTATCTAGTATGTAGTAAGATAAGTACTTTGTGTGTGTGTGTGTGTGTGTGTGTGTGTTTATGTGGGGGACATAGATAATCTGAATTGTCCCTGATTTTTGCAGAATGTGTCTGATTTTGACCAATATTATGATCTGCTCTTTGCAAAGTTTGTGTTCTTATGGCAAACTAATGAAGACTGCATTCATTGAAAAAAGACAGAAAAACGAGTTTCAAAGACTGTAGTATTCAGAAAAAGCATGCTAATGCAAAGTTTGCCAGTCCAAAAATGTTGGGCCCTATATGGTAGATACCTTGATGACAGAGTTTTGTTTTGGAAAGATGGGGAGGAGAAACTAATGGACATTTTCAATTATTTGAATAGCACCACCCCATTTCTAAAATTTTCTATGACTGTTGACAAGTACAAGGTCAACTATCTAGATGTTACCATTAGGAAAAACTATGTTAACAATTCCTTTCCCTCTTCACTATATAGGAAGCCTACATACTCCAATTCATTAATACATTACAATAGTTGGCACCCTGTCCATCAGAAAAAGGCTTTAGTGATGGGGCAATATGTCAGGCTGGTAAGAATGATGTTTGATTACAACAGTTTTGAGAGTGAATATATAATTTTATTGCGGATGTTGACTAGGAGGGATACCCTGAACATTTTGTGGTCACAATTACTCACAAAGTTCAAAGGAAAAATAATATCAGGCTCATTTAAAGTGCTTTTAGGATCAAAAGCTGGCTCTGATCAAGTCAATACTCACTTGGGGGAGGCCAGATTTCATAAGGCCCTTATTTTGCATTATAATTTGCAAATTTTTGACATCAGAAATATTATTATGAACCACTGGAATATTTTGAACTTGTATCTGGAACTTTGATCTTTGCTTGGTGATAAACCTAACATTATTTATAAAAAGGATGTGAGCTTGAAAATGTTACTTGAAAGACCTTTAAAAAACAGGAAAAGTTGGGACTTCAAATGTGGATGCTGTATGCAATGTAAGCATATTTTAGAGAAGGAGCATGTGTCTATCAAAGGTTTGGGCATTATTAGACCTATGCAAAAATATTATTGTTATCCTAAGGGGGGTGATTTATATTGCTATCAGCCAATTATGTGAGTGTTTTCATACTGGGAAAACCAATAGGGCCTTATAACAAAGAATTTAACAACATACTCATGACATTAAGAATAAAGTTGACAGTTATGCTTTATACAAACATATCAGGAGACCCCCCCAGCATTTTTTAAATTCTGTGTTATTGACCATGTAGACTTGGGCTATAGGGGTGGCCCCAATGTAGACTATTTGGAATATATGGAATGTAAATGGCAGATTAGAGAAAATGCAACTGAACTACCTGGTCTTAGTGACCAAATATCTTTAAGTGCAATACTTAAACTAAAAGCTGCTTATTTTTTGTAATTGTGTTTTGTCATGACATTTTTTAAAGGTGAATGCATGTTTTAAAAAAAAGTTTTTACATGATTAGGGTGGTTATTTATTTTATTGTTCATTTGCATAATTGTCAACCAATCGATTTAGGGTTGGATGTATGCAATAACTGTGACTGTTTCTGTGGTTATTCTGATAAAGTCCAGTTTACCAGGACAAACGCACTTAATAAATTGTATTTTTGTGCAGGTTCAGCTGGGTGTCCACTATTTTAGTATCCTTCCGTGTTTGATTTTTTTCGTTTGTTTTAGCAACTTTGTTTACATCATTAACACCTGTGTGGTACTGCATGCCATACCTCTAACAGCCTACACATATCATTGCATTCCAGAGCATTTTCTAAAAAATCAACTTAAAATGCATAAGGTAAATTTACATATTTTGTGAACTAGAAAAGCTATTAAAACTGTACAAATAGCAATGTTATCAGTAGGATATATTCTTTACAGTGATAACAGTCAGTATATTCACAGTCTTTCTATAAATACTATATTATAATGCACACAAATCCAGAATTATATTTTCTGCTAAACCTTTAAAAACAAATATTGTTAGAATACCTTTGTTAGCCATATATAAGTTTTCACATGGCAATAAGAAATTAATCTCTGGGTCTATGTTTATTGAGAAATGTACAAATATATGAAAAGTGCTTGATTATATAATTTACAATATAAATAACACTAAATATCTCTCAAGATGTTCTGCTTACAATGCAAGTATCAATGATAGTTTTCTTCAGTATCATTGAAGTTTTCACCTGATGCCATGTAATACTTTGCAAGTCACTTGTTTTTGAAGTATTAAGTAGATATGGAACTATTGCTTATTTTCATAATAACTAACAAAAAACTATCAATATCTCCAGTATGGCATGTTACAAATGGACATTGACAACATTTTTTCCTGTCTCCTACCATGGCATTTCACATCATACTTTTCTCAATACCATGCAGGTCACTCAGTTATGAAAATATGAATAATAAATGGCAAACAGCAATTAATTTCTGTAGTGTAGGACATCCTATATTAACAATCATAATGCCATTTGGTTAATTATTCCTTGTCCTTTCTAATACTGCCTTTTATTAGCTGGTAAATCACTTAGTTAAAGAAGTCAGACCCAAATAAGATCTGGATGTCATAAGGAGCTATGGGTGTTAACTGGACAAATGCAAAAAGGCACTGTAATCTTGAATGATAAATATGAAAATATGAATAATAATTAGTAAACAGTAAATAATTTATCTGCTGCAGGACATCCATTATTCCTTGTCCTTTCTAATACTGCCTTTTATTAGCTGGTATAAACCACTTAGTTAAAGTCAAACCCAAAAAAAGTTCTGGACTTCATGTATATAAAGCCAATATACATCACTGATTTGGGTAATTTGTCCCCCATTAGTTTTATCTTCCTTCCTATTGTTCTATTATATTTCCTAAGTGAATTATATTATATTTAAAATTATATCTGATTTTGGGTCTTTATCCTTTCATCCAGAATGCTTGCACAAAGAAGTTGAGCTATATGATTGGGGGGAAGGGACATAGAAACTCTCGATTAGCCCTAATTTTGTTGCATATTTTGGTCTTTTTTTCTTGTAAAATCGTTAGTGTTATGGCAAATCATTGAGGTGTGCAGTTACTAAATAATGACAGATATCTGCTTTTCAGACCTAGTAGCCTTCAGAAAAATGCATGCTAATCTAAAGCCTGTTATTGTAGCAGATTTGTAGATTCATAAAGGCAACATATGTGCCTGATTTTGGTCCTTATTCCCTCACTGCATGATTCATGAGCTAAGATGTTTAGAGAGGTACTTGGCTGCAGTGGGTTGCATACTATACTCTGACAGCACTTAGCTAAAAAGATACATTCCTGTGTGGCAGTTTTTTATCTGTTTCTTCATTAATTCATTTGTTTGCAAGTAAACATTTGAAATTTACAGTCGCATTTGTACAAGTGACTCTAATTAACAGCTATGTGTGTGTGTGTGTGTGTGTGTGTGTGTGTGTGTGTGTATGTGTGTGATTGTGTGTGTGAAACACAGATGCTATCAACTGTCCTTGATTTTACCATAGTTTTTGCTGTCCCCCCCAAAAAAAATGTTTGATTTTCTGGTTAAAAAAAAAACTCAAGATTACTGTCAGTCAAAAAAGACTGACATTATACTTTTATACTTCTTGTTGTTCAGAAAATGTATGTTGATGGAAAAAAACTCAAGCTCTATTAACTTTTTAATGTGAATTATATTTATATTTAAAAATTATCTCTGACTTCAGGTATTTGTCCCTTTATTATTATTATTATTGGCAATGCCAAGATTATTTGAGAAAAGAAGTTGCCATAGAAGCTCTCCACTACGCCTGATTTTCCATCATATTTTGGCCTTAAATCTTGTTGTGTTCTGTCAGATCAGTGAGGATTGCAATTACTAAATAAGGGCAGACGTATGAATTTCAGAATCATTAGTCTTCAGAAAAAGCATACTAAAACAATGCCTGTTTATTCTAGCAACTTTTGTAGCATATAAAGGCAATATCTCTTCCCAATTTAGTCCTTTATCCCTCATTATTTTTTAAGCTTTCTCCTTGATTACTTAGTTAAAAGACTGAGAAGTTGAGAAGTATGTGTGGAATGAAGTGTTGCATTAGGGTGCACACTCTATTCTGACAGCAGTGGGCTGAGAAGATACATGCCTATGTGGCAGTTATTTATGTATTTATTCATTCATTCATTTATTTGATCACAGTCAAACATCAAAGATGTACAGTCACAGCCATACAAGTTGCTGTAACCTGATATAGCTCTGTGTGTGTGTGTGTGTGTGTGTGTGTGTGTGAAGGCATTGGCGGTTGAAATTACAAAGGTAAATTATTATTTTTTTATTTATTACATTTTGATTTTTGAGGTGTGCACTGTCAACAATGTTGGCTTTAATTGCTGAATACAGGGGTGTCTGTGGTTGAAAATAACTGACACTGTTCTCATTTGTTCAGGTTAAGTGGTCATTATTCTGGTTTGGTTTGCAGAAGTAGTGCGCATTTGTGTGAAGGCAGCTGGAATACTTTCCTGGGTCTGTTTGTAAGGCAATTAGATATCTAAGATGCACAGCCAATGGGGTGGCTGTAATTGATGGGTACAGGGATGATCTGTGATGAAAATGATTGTATATGTATGATGTAGGGGTTGCAGTGTATCCTTCAGTCTGACATCAGCATTTTACTGAGTAAGTGGCTGGCTGTGGCGGTCTGAGCAGGATGTGTGTGACAGCAACTGATCATTAACGGAGTGTTGCATTGTGTGATGTTGCATGTAACACTGCTTGCCTGGCTTGTTGAGTTTTTATTTGTGATGCCTCCTGTGTAGAGTCTGTATGTACTCTCTAGCTCTGTCTAGGTTTTGTCTATGTGCTTTGGTTTCTTACCCCAAACCCTCATCAAATTAATGCATGCTTCTGGCCAGCTGTGCTTTTACTTTCATCCCAAACTAACACAATAAAGGACACAGGAGGTCTTCTCGTTTTATTGGAGAACTATTTTGCTAGCTTTGAACATTAAGCTTTAGTCACAACTTATTTTTCCTTGAAAAAAAAAATTAATCTGAATTCCTTTCCTTACTCATGATTTTTTTCAGGCCATCATTACAGCAAAACGTTGTAATGAAATTGTGAGATGCATCTCAGAGCATCTAGAACACTATTGCCTCTGGGGTCTAGCTGCCTCCAAACCCCTGGTTTAATTTATTTAATCCTCGAAACTTAATATAGCAGAGTTTTGTCAAGTTAGGCATTGCTAAAAGCATGAGGGGAGCTAAAAGACTGCTCTGCAATTTGTAGCATGTTACAGGCCACCCTCTCAAACTCAGGAACCTCACATGGCCTTCCTGAAAACATTGGAGGGGATAAATGTATCTCCAAACACCATCATACTAGGTGACTTCAACTACCCTAATATAGACTGGGAACACTACTCAAGCCCAAACACTCTAGCCCAAAGGTTCCTGGAGTTCATAAACTCAAATGCCATGGAACAACTAGTCACCATCCCCACAAGAGGAAAAAACATACTTGATCTCATCATCACGAACATGGGATCACAATGTTCAACACCGGAAGTATACCCCTCACTGGTGAGATCAGATCATAAACTAATCTCGCTGGAGGTCCTCATCCCGCCCCCACCTGAAATAAAAAGACCACAGTGAAAAACTTCTCAAAAGCCGACTTCACACTTCTAAAAACTAGTGTGATCTCCTTTAAGGCCCCTGAGCCAGTGGTAAACATTACTCAAACCGCTGAATCACTTACAAATGCCTTCTACCAGCACCTACAGGACTGCATGGATCAGGCAATCCCAAACAAAACTAAGACTCTTTGTACCAAAGGCAAGCGTCCAGTCTGGTGGACCCCAGCCATAAACAAGCTCTACAACAAAAGGAGGAAGCTACTACAAGATAGAGCAAAATCCTTGAAAGGTAAGACACCTTTGATCATTATAAGTAAAAACTAAGAGCTCTCATAAAATCATCCAAGGCAAATTTTGAGAGAAAAATCGCCAAGGACTCAAAAGACAATCATAAGGCCTTCTTTAGCTATGTTAGAAACCTAGGAGGAAACTCCCAGATATGCTCAGAATTAGTTCAAAATGATGTGAAGATTACTGAACCTACACACATTGCCAACATACTGGCTGACAGGTTCAGTGCAAACTTCTCCCCCCCAAAAGGAGAGATATCTATACCAGAGGATTGTAGCCCCCAAACATCTCCAACGCCCAGGTGAGAACTGCTCTCTCCAAGGCAAAAAACACAGCATCCATGGGACCGGATGGTGTCCCCGGCTGTGTGCTCCACGAACTCAATGAGGAATTAAACCCGCAGTTAGGACAGCTGTTTAATCTTAGCCTCACCTCAGGATACGTACCCAAGGAGTGGCGCACGGTGACTGTGGTCCCACTTCACAAGGGCGGTGCCTCCACCGACCCTGGAAATTACAGTCCCATTAGCTTGACAAGCCTTATCTGCAAAGCCATGGAGAGGATCATAATGGAACTCATAAATAAAGACATAGGGAAATTGCAGACTTTGGATCCAACCCAGTTTGGCTTTGTCAAAGGCAGATCATGCCTTTTAAACTTGGTTGACTTTTTCGAGACAGTCGCCAAGGCCATTGATGAGGGAAAGGCAGTCCATACAGCTTACCTCGACCTGGCAAAGGCCTTCGACACAATACCCCACTCAGGTATCATCGAAAAACTCATCAGCTTGAATGTAAACCCATACATCACAAGATGGGTTGCAAACTGGCTAAGTGACAGAACCCACAGGGTCAGAGTTGCTGGAGCCATGTCAGACTCAAAGCCTGTCACAAGTGGTGTCCCACAGGGCTCAGTCCTGGGTCCACTCTTGTTCGGCATCTACTTTTCTGAAGTACAAGCAAACACAGGAGGGTTATGGCTGACAAAGTTTGCAGATGACTGCAAACTGGGCGCCATAGTCGAAAACACATCTGACACAGATATCCTTCAGAAGGACCTCACAGAAACGGATAACTGGTGCCAGAGCCATGGCCTAAAGTTAAACGCCAAGAAATGCATAGTCATACCCTTCGGGAAAAACAAGGTTACCCCTAGCTACCATATAGGTGGCAATCCACTGAGCACAGAAGAAGTCATCAGGGATCTGGGGACCCAGGTTGACAGTAGCCTTCGCTTGACACTCATGTTGCTAAAGTAGTTAGGAAAACCTTCTACATTTCCCACCTGATCATGAAGGGATTCACATCTAGATCAAGGGAGGTCATCGTCCCCCTGTACTCATCACTCATTAGACCTATGATTGAGTACAATGCCCCATTCGAATGTATCTGACCCGACACCTGCAGCAGCTGGAAAGGCCCCAAAAGTTCCTCACCAAAAGGATAAAGGGTCTCAAAATATGTCTTATGCTGCCCGACTGAAAGAACTCCAGCTCTATTCAGTCTCATACCGCTTGCTCAGAGGTGACCTGTGCCTGACATATAAGGCCATGTCAAACCCAGATTTGATGAATATGCTTCACCTCAAAAATCTAGATCCCTCAGAACCACAAGGGCGGAGACTTAAACCTTGACATGGTTATTAATAGAACGTGCTGGAGGGACAGATTCATCACCCAGAGACTCCCTATGCTGTGGAACAAAATCCCAGTACATGTGAGGCAGAGCACCTCGCTGGCCTTGTTCAAGAGGAATCTTGACCAATGGATGGGAGATCGCAGATATACCCCAGGGATTACTTCAGTGTCACTGCTTGACAGAGGCACAGCAAAATAATAGGCATAGTTTTATTCAAACTAAAGGGGTGGCGAAAGCCACATAACTATGGGCTAGGCTTATAAATGCCCTTGGGCAGATAGCCTAGTATGAACCTATGAACCTATGAACAAAGTATGAAAAAAAAAACAAAGAAGCAATCTATCTGAATGGTGAGGGGACAAGATAAGGGGAAATCAGGGGAGATGCACTAGGGAGGTGCAAGGAGACTAGTGTAAAACAAGAACTCCATGATTTTGTTGATTGCAGTCAGATATGTGAAGTGTATATATTCAGTAAAGTGATTATAATGAGTAGGTACATACTGAGGAAGGATGTACATGAAAGTGAACAACTCCATCTGTTGTTTGATCACAGGTAATGGCCATTGACCTACAGTAAGAGAGCCACATCTTATTCTGGTTAGCCCTTCCCATTCAGTTCCTTTTTGCAGCTCCCGCTCTCTGCTTTGAAGTAACCAGTTGCCACTGCTGTGTAGGCTTCACTACCCAAACCACTTACCCTACATGATTTGTTGTGTAACTAATCGAGTTTCAGCGTCTACACTTTCTTGATCAATCTACGGTAATGAGTACGTTATACTGCTTTTGGAGTCTCAACAACTCAAAAATTAGAATAACTATATTTAAGAATTTGTTAGGAATTATTTTAACTGTTACAACAGTGAAACTGGGTATGTCAGGAAACTGGGATTTGGGAATCTATTTAGTTGCAACTTGAAGCAGTTCCCTTCCCACAGTATATAAATATTTAATCCATTAGCTGATACTGTCCCAGATTTCAAGATATATGGTACTTTCTTTCTTTTCACTTGTTTCTAAACAACTTTTTCCAGCTTTTTGAACAATAAAAGCTCCATAAAATTAAAGACTAACTCCATATACTTTACTAAAATACTGGTAGTTAAAATTGTATTACCTTTGCAATCACAAATATGGTCCTGAAGTCTTATTTTTTCACTCGACATACTGTTTTCACTGTGTAAATGGAGTATTCACATTTATCTCTGAAATGTGAATGGTTGTCCAATATGCATTTACTAAACTTACATTTATATCTTCTTGTTTTTTCTTAATTTCTGGGCTAAACTTCTTATAATTCTCTCTCTACCTATTTTTAATACCATCAGATGAATTGCTCCTCATAATTAAACTGTTTTTCTTTAATCTAGAAAGGCAAAAGAACTTCCTGTTTCTTCCACAGGGGACAACTTGAACTATTAGATATTGATTTAAGTTTACATAGTGCTTAGCTATTTTATCAAGATTGCTGTGGAAACAGGTTTAACAATTGTCTTCTCACAAATGAACCGTTTCAGTTTATCAATATGTTCATGACGGAAGAATACGATCACTGTTTTTGCTTCAACATCCTAATGTTATTGAAAAGTGTTAAAAGAGATGTTGAAACCTAGTGGCATAGCTTGAGTGGTTTACTAGAATTTTTAATTTGCTATATTATGTATGGCAAGCTGAGAAAGGGTGCTAATATATTTGTTGTTTTGTCAATAGTAATGCCCTTTTTCACAGAATATATTTAGTTCATTGTATTAGCAATAATGCAGAGGGGAGTTATTGAGGGATAGGCATGTTTATGTTTACTTCTGAGTGTAAAGTTAAAATGTTTTCATTATGAGTTGATATGTGTTACAATGGATTTTAAGAATAAAATAATTATTTCTTAAAAAATAAATAATTCTGATCAAAATATTCTCAACTAGCTCCTCTCTCATTTATTAACTCTGATTTCTAGAATGCACATATCTGATCCAAATTACCAACTGGATATTGGGTGTTTATTTTTAGAGTGCTTACAGAGGAAATGGTAAGTAAAAAGTAATGTCTTTTGGCTTTTCCCGGTTAGGGGTCACCACAGCGGAACTCTGGTCCACTTATGATTGGCAGTGGATTTTATTACGGTGCCGAGTTGCCAGCCCGATGCCCAACCTTCAAAGAAGGCACACCCATTCGCACATGCACCTACCTGCATGTCTTTAAATGTCACTCGACTGCGGGGAGGACATGCAGACTCCACACAGAAGGCGCTCCAGCCGAGAATCGAATGGGAGAACCTCTTGCTGTGAGGCGACGCTAACCGCTGCACCACCTTGGCAATACCTCCACCGCGAGGAAATGGTAAGTACTACATCTAAAATGTCCCTTTACATTGCAGGAAAACAAACATGTTGTTATTATATCTCAGTAAGTAATAGCCTGCTGAGTATTAAAATCACTTTAATTTGTAAAAGGATAGGTCTTCCAATATATGGGTCTCAATCACGTCATTGAATCCTCAATCCATCGAACCTATAGTCATCTAACTTAAAACATGAAACATCATTTCAGCGTACACTTACATCATCAAAAAGTTTTCCCAGGGAAGGGAATTAGTTGTCCACTGTTACAAATTTGCCTTTTCCCCAATCTAGTGTGATCTCGGAGTTGGTATATTTAATTGGGGGGTACAGCCCCCATGTTGGGGGTGTGGGACACAGCCACCAACCTTGGTGAGTTTAAAATTATGTAGCATGTCTTATGATCGCTCTTGTGGCCAAGTGGTTTTTCTACCTAGGAAAACGTTTTGATAGTCTAAGTGTTCACTGAAATGATCTTCAATTTTTTAAGTTAGCTGAATACGGGTTCGATGGAATGAGGATTCAATTAAGTGATATAGACCCTCCACTATATATATATATATATATATATATATATATATATATATATATATATATATATATACATATATATATATATATATATATATATATATATATATATACATATACATATATATATATATATATATATATATATATGCATATATATACAGCATTTAAGTTACTAATTGTATACAAGGGCTGTGCTTAACATGTTTAAAATAACTCTGACATGCTATCAGGGCAGTACTTTATCTTATAGAGTCCCCTAATGGATGTATTCAGTTTGTGCTCACTGATGTTTACAACAACTATTTCTGTCATACTACTATAAAGCAGAAGACATAGCATTTTTAATTTTGTGGTAACCATCATAAAGACAAATCATAATTGGTAGTAGGTGATCATTAAACCAAGTTTCAGTGACTCTTACTACATCAGTCCTCTCCTCTATCATTACATTTTCTGGTTCACCTATTCCTTTAAGAACCAATCATTACAAATGGTAAAATTTGTTTTCTTAGCATTTTTATCTGTATTTAAATTCACATTTGGATTAATGGTATCTCTAAAAATGTTTTGTCATTTAGTTAGTTTTGAGCACAATATATTCCTGCCTATATGCCCACAATAGTATTTGCCCCTTAAGTAAAATGTTTTCCTTCCATATAAGTTATTAAAATATATGTTTATACCCAGTTCTAAGTATATGATTTCTTATCACACTATTTAAAGTAATTGCAATCTGTTTGGTAGTAGTCGATCATTAAACCAAGGTTCAGTGACTTTTCCTACATCATTTTCTACATATTTTGGCAGGGGAAAAATATCACGCAGAAATTATTCTCAAGCCATTTATGTTAACAACAAAAAAAAACAATTTCAGAAATTAACTTTAATATATCATTACAAGAAGTTATTCCAATGTCATTGTCCTCAGCTAATACAAAGAGAGTATTAATTTCAAGACTGTATTTTTATAACCAACATTTTACAGTTGTTGAAGCTGCACATTGCTGCATTAAATTTGCTAGCCCCTTGTTAAGACATTTTTCAACCCACTTAGGGTTGAGTCTCCAGTTATCAGTAACTGTCCTTTATGGGCATTCTTCTTGGCAGTTCTAGCCTCAGTATGATTTGTAGTATCTTGACATGTGTGCTGATTTGAAATGTTGGCCTGATTCTCACATTCCAGATTATCCCTAATGGCTACCTCCCATCATTTAACAAATTCTCACTGGAAGATCCCACATAACCTAAGGGTTCTTCAAATATAGATCATGTCACTCTAGTATCACTGACATTCCCTGTGGATTCTCCTCCATAAATCCTCTATGCTTTATTTTATGTGTGAAAGAAAATTGAATAAGGCAGTTGTCCCTACTTCACCTATGTGATAATCACACAAAACATCTTCTTAGGGGCATTTATTTTTAAAGTTTTGCTTACTTGTATTTTGTGCATCTACAACCTGCCTTGATAGATCTTTCCATAATACTTTATGTGTTTCCATTTTCATATGTAGGTCAAATAACCACATACACACTATCACAATGAGAGCTTAGAACATCTTTATTATTGATCCGGATAGGTGTAATCACAAGATCACTGGCACAATATGTGATGTGAGTGATATCTGATTTAGCTCTATCACTACTCATTAATGAAGTGACCAGCTGTACATTACTGTCACTTGAGTCAACATTTCCAGTTTTCTTTTGATCATCTGTACTTAGACTTGGGCTGTCATCTTCTGTGGACTGCCAAAAGTTTTTCCGGGCATACCATAGACTCACAAAATCAAAAATGACATAAACATGTTTGTTTCTAAATGTATGTTAAAGTTAGACCACTTTGCTCCACTAAATTAAGTACTAGAATTTATTACAGATCACTTTATTGTCCAGAAATATTGTAGAATCTCATGTTAATATCATATAGATGGCACATTGTTTCAGGAAACCTCTTTCAAAGAGATCAATGATATGAAAATTATCTAAATTTTCCATTGCTGGAAAATAAAACACACAAACTGAAAGGCTTAAGCAATTACCAAAACTAAGAGTATATTCTTTCTGTTATTGATTGTTACTTCCGGAATCTCTCAAACAACTCTAATCTAGATAATCTTTGAAAACTCTTTGCTATGCAATTCTCCTTTAATATTCAAAATTAAATCTTATAAACCTTATTAACTTGTACCTAACACTTCACTTATATTTACCACTATTTTGCTTTTTTGCTGGCTCAGAGATGCACAGCCATTCATAGCTCACAGCTGATCATTAAAGGCTCTTGTTTTAAAGACCTTAGGGATACATATCAAAGTGCCGCACTGATTGCTCTGCCCACACAAACCCTAAGACAGGGCACTGCACTTACCCCTAGTCCCTGTGCAGCTCCTTCACTTTGCAACTGAATGTGCAAGGTAGAAATCTTTTTTGTTTGTTTTTTTTAATAAATAGCAAATGACCAGCCTAAAAATAATGACATACAGCCAGGGTACTACACTTACCCATCTGCTGCAACACATAACCCGTTTTGTTTAAAATATGAAGGATGAGCACTACCATAATGTAAATAATTGTTGAAGCATTCTTACTATAAATTCTAGTGCACATTATTTGTATTCTGACATCTTTAAAGAGCTGAACCATTTACCTAGGAGTGGCTGAAGACCGGATTCTCGAGCATTATTTGCTCAAAATTCAACCCTCTGAAGATCAAAATACCTGCACAGGAAATTACTGTTGGCCAGCTGAGTCTGCATGCCCTTTTAGGAGGGAATTTCTCCCTTCTTCAACTTGGAGTCATCTATAGAGTTGATAAAAAAAGTCAAGTAGTGTGGGGGCTTGCCCTCTTGCAAAAAAACACTTAAACATTTTTTTTTGCCATTTCTTTTCAGTGAATGCAGCTTGAGAATTCTGGTCTTTGGTGGGTTTATTTTCATCCAGTCATAGTGGAAGCAAGCTAAACATCCAAGTAGTTCACCTTCTCAACAAATGTACTAGCAGTAAATGCTAAAAATTCTGGGTAGTGATTAATAGGATTTAAACATTCTAGGTACAAAGACAATTCTTCTTGCCACACTAAAAACAGCATCTATAAAACAAAATGTACTGTTTCTAATTTGAGCCATAAATAAATTAATTTTCCCATGAATACATAACTAAGATCACAAAACTGGGGGCTTAGTCACCCTCACTGCTATGTCTGTATCAGTATGAAATAATCTATTCTGATCATAAAGAAGCTGTTATGTAAAACCTGTTTTAAAAAGTAACCAAGACACAGATATCAACTTTGGAAACGTTATCACATCCCTATGGAATCCCTTTCACTAGCTGTATCCTGACCTAGAAAACAATTTGATATCTACCACTGCGCAACAGAAATAAATACCTTAATTGGTCTATTTCTAAACCAAATTATTTTTTTCCTTCTGCATGTCAAAAAAAAAAAAAGAGCTTAGAGCTGTATATAGAATTTCCCACTTACTCATAGAAGTAGCTGCACAAGGCATTGCTGATGGGCTGCTGCTCACTAGGCTTGAATATTTACCCTTTTTCATCACCTTACAGTCCACTCAAAACCTGCACATTTTACAGACAACTGAGAACAAAAATCTCAGGTTTATGCACCTAAGTCCTCACTCTTAGACATCTCTCTTTAATGACCATTAAAAATAAATAGAGTCCTATTCATATAGAGTCACTTTTCTTATTAATATCCTTACATACATACTCGCAAATGACTATTACTGCCTATAATGAAAGAAATTTCTTCACTTATAGGTTCATAGTTATTATACTAGGCTAATGACCACCAGGGCCTTTATAAGCTTAGCCATGCAATCCAACCCAATTGTGTCCCTATGTATCATGGGCATTTATTAGGAGAAGGTATGTTAGTTAGGAAGTTTCTAGAGGTTATGTAGGGTGAGGTTTGTTAGTTTGGGCATTACTATCTGTCTCTGTCGATCAGAGACATGGGGGCCAGACGCAAGGTGAATTTCCGATTTCCCATCCATTGGTCAAGGTCACTCTTAAGTAGGGTTAGGGATAGACTCTCACAAGGATGGGAAGTCTGTTCCAGAGGATAAAGATCCTCTGAGACACGTATATGTCTCGCCAACATGTCTTATTTAAGTCACAAGCAAAATTTAAATCCTTGGCTCTAGTGGTTCTGATGCTGCTCATTTTGCAGTTGTGCAAAAGGTCCATCAGAGTTGGAGCTAGATCTGGATGTCAGGCATAGATTGCCTCTCATTAACCTGTAAGAGACAGAGTGCAGAGATAGGGCTTTTAGGTGATCCATATAGGACAATGTGCTTATATCCTGGATTTTCCTGGTAAAGAACCTTTTAGGTATTCCAACTGGTGCATATGATTAGTCAGGTATATGCAAAGTGAGGCATTATATTGAATGATGAGTCTGATAAGGTCTGAATAAAGTGGCACTATGACTTCCTTAGACCTGAAAGCCATGCTCTTAGTTACAAGCTGGTGAGATAGAATGATTTCCTTACACCTTGGCCACATGTTGGTCAAAGACCAGATTACTGTCTACATATGTTCCCAGATTCCTGACTACTGGGTCAACTCTTAAGGGTGTCTTATCAATGGAGTAATTAGCCTGGATGGCTGTTCTCCAAAAAGACACTATAATGCATTTCTTTGCATTAAACTGTAGTCCGTGACTTTGACACCAGTCATTTGTCTGCATTAGACCCTCTTGTAAGATGTTTGTTTCATGGGGGGATCTATGATAGCTCCCATTTTGCAGTCCTCTGTAAACTTGGTCAGCCAAAGGCTCTTGACATTACTCTTTACCTCTGAGAAGTAGATGACAAAAAGGAGCAGTCCCATTATGGAGCCCTGAGATTCTCTGCTGGTGACCAGTCCTTTAGCGGAGGCAGTATGACCAATCCTGACCTCCTAGGTCCTCTCTGTCAGCCAGCTGGCAATCCAGAAAGTTATGTAGGGGATTATGCTCAGTTCTGTGAGTTTGCCAACTATATCAAGTGATGAATTTCATCAAACACTTTAGCCAGGTCCAGGTAGGAGGTATGCACTGTTTTCTCCTTCTCCATTGCCTCAGTGACCTTTTCAAAGAAGTTCACCAGGTTTAATAGGTATGATCTTCCCTTGACAAAGCTAAACTGGGTTTGTTCCAGTGTCTGAAGGTTGCCTATGTTTTTGTTGATCATTTCCATGATAATTCATTCCACGGCTTTGCATATTAGACTAGTCAAACTAATAGGTTGGTAGTTTCTGGTGTCAGTTGATAGTCCACCCTTATGAAGTGGAATAACCATTGCAGTCCTCTGTTCTTGTGGTACAAACCCTGTTGGAGGCTATAGTTGAAAGGTGACTCAAGCAGTTCTGATAGGTCATATTTTCTAGCTATTTAGGAGGCATCCCAGGATACTGTCAGGGCCCACTGAGGCTGTGTTTTCAGCCTTAACAAGTCCCACCAGAACCTGCTCCCTGTTAATAGTTATTGTGGTTACGCTAGTAGGTATTTCATAGAGGGAGGCATGAGGGGAGTGGGAAGAGAAATCTGAGCTGAGCTTGTCAGCCAGCAAATTAACTATGTTGCTGTGCTGAATGATCGTGGCACCATTGAACACTAGTTCAGCACCGTGATGTTTGCTGCCTTTGAGGTTTTTGACATAGCTATAGAAGGCATTGCTGTTATCTTTAGCCTGCGAGGCTATCTTGACCCATAATTTGCCTTGTTGGACTTAGTCCTCTTAGTTTCTTGTTTAACTTAATTAGAGAGCGCCTATTATTATGGGAGTTGCTCTTCCTGATTTTAGCCATGACTGTTTTCCCTTTGTTGCATACCCTATTAAGGTTAGGATACCACCAGTGTGGTTTGATTATAGTTTGGGCTTACTTCTAGTAGATACAGCAGCCTCTATACAGTCATTTACACAGTTAAACAGGGTCTCTTTTGACAATTCTGCATAGGTTGTTATCAACTCAGGGTTAGGAGCTGCATTGAATTTTGATAAGTTATCACTTAATACGTTATTGTTTGCTATGTACTAGTTCAAACTGTTACAGGGTTTGCTGGGGTTACTGAGTGGATTTTTATTTTGAAGGAGACTTTAGGGATTGCTCTTGTCTATAAGGAATACTCACTCACTTATAACATGTCAAAAGGTTTCAGTGTTACATTATTTTATATTTATCTTGTTTTATTGATGACATACATGTATTATTCTACATGCCATATTTTTTTAATATTTGGATTAATCTACATATTTATAGTATATTGTAATATGATGTCAGTTTTCACCTATACATATGTATCCTCTTCATTTGTTTGTGGAGTTTTTCTCTCCAGACGTCCACCAAAAATAGACAAAATTATCCAGTCCGACTTTCCTGGAAATAAATAAACAATACAGTAAACAGTCTACTAGTCAGCCCCCATAGACTTTGGTCCTGGCTGAAAAGAATTGTGCAAATTAGCCCCAACATACTGGAATATAATTTCTGAAAAAATCAGAAGCAAAACCACATTCATTGACTTTCATGAATTCCTTTAAGATACATGAGGGAAAATTTTGAAAATACCACTGCTTTGACAATCACAGAAAGCATACAATTCACATTGTCAAATCTTCATGTCTGTATTTTTATATTTTGCTCTTTCTTAACTTACAATATTTTTGTGCTGCTGCACTCCATATCTCAACAACTTAGTTTATGCTATTTTCCATGTTAAGCCTTTCTTTCCTCTCTGACTTATCTGCCACCTCCACCCTTCTTTGCCTTATAATTGCTTTCCTGCTTGTTGTTAATTAGTAGTTTGAGTGCCATTCTTAGCCAGTACAAATTATAAAAATACTACAGTGTAAAGTCTATACAAAGTGGTTTGTCTTATAGATGAGTGTTAGACCTTAAAAACCTAGAGTGTTAAATACTACTTTCTCCTCACATAATAAAATATATATACATGAATACAAGCCACAAGAAGATCTTGAAAGTGAATAATTTTCTTAGAAAAAAGTTAGGCAATTCTGATGCAAAATAAATATGTATGGGTAAAGAGTTGCACAAAGAATTGAAATGTAATTGTACAGATAGAACAGTTAAAATGCAAGCAATGAACTATTTCCTGAGAAAATATACATCTTCACACAAACATGGTGAAATTGCTTTTCAGAAATGTATAAACATTCCTTCGTTGTTGCTGTGTTGCATAACTAAACAACTACAAGTATGTTATCATTGTTAAGACATCTCATATATCCAGTTTTATGTAGAGTATTCTCTACAAAATACCTTAAACCTCCTGTAGTGAAGCCTATGGGGTTATATGCAAATAACCAAGACTAAATGAACAATGTAAGAGATGGTACTAAACGCAATACTAGCTTAAATCATGGATCTTTACTGAACACAAATGTAGCACTTTCGTCCTGCTTTAAAAAAACTTAATCAGAGCTAGTTTACAAGAAATTACATCACACTTTAAAAAAACATTCTACCAATCACATCAGTCATCTACTGAATAATTATTCAATTCATGGCATCAATTTTAAAAGTTCTAGAAACACTTAAAGAACACCTTAAATCCAACACTGAATACATAACTTATGAATTATATAATTATTTACTTAAAATGTATTTTATAATAATAATCTACTACTCAAATAATACATCAAATTTTTAGCCCAATCTTTTAAAATACTGTTAATAGAAATATTTTCATTTAAGCCAGGTTCTGTACAAGCATTTAAACCCAGTTGCCACATAACCTCTTTTATTTCCAGTGCACTGTCAAAGTCCCTCTTCTTTCAACTACTACTATTTTATCAATAATAAAAAAATGCAAATCTCTTAAACTCCTTACATTAAAAAAATGTAGAATAGAAACCTCAGACTCTCCACGTTACAAAAATAATTTATTAAAGAAAAGACAAACGGTGAGCGCTTTCGCGTATGCTGTGATACGCTTCTTCAGACAATATAAAACTAAAAACAGTCAGCATATTTATAGGGAGGCATAGCTTAATGAGTATAGTTAATGATTGATTAATTAGCTGATGATTCAATTAAAAAGTCACTTTCTATAAAGGATTTAAAGCAACACAGCAGTAGAAGACACTAAAATGCAGTAAAGCATGTTTGTAAAGCATGTTTAAAAATCATTTTCTATCAAAAGTTTTTTAAAAGTTTTTTTAAAAACAATACACTAATAAAATCATCAAATATGATAAAGCATGCATAATTTGAGGTCCATATTGAAGTTATCTGAAACTCATTTACGTATATGTCATTATCAAATCTAGCGTAATATGCAGTATATAGTCCATCTTCATTGATATCCATTCTTACAACAAAGACTGTTTGATGTAACTGTTTATATATATCATAAATATTATAAACATAAATTTATTAAATATATTAAATATATAAATATTCAAGTATTCAAACATTTAAAAACACATTTTGATAATAAATAGGTATGCATGAAATGGAATAAATAGAATAAATTAAAATTAATAGATGAATAAGTAAATAGATAGATAGATATATAAGTCAGATAGCATAAATGGACTAATAAATTCTGATATCAAAAAAATTTTTTTGAAACTACATTATTAACTAAACATGCTTATCAATTTTGTATATCATATATTATAATATCAAATGTGGATATGAACATTTCATAACCAACATATATGATGTTATTACAAGCTCATAATTCATACTTCTAAAATTACCCTAAAATAAATAAATAAATAAATAATAAACTATTATTTAAATGAATTAATCAAATGGTCAATAGGTATATTGTGACTTATTTGAAGACACAATTTTGATGAAATAAGTGAATAAATGAGTAAATATTTCATACATTATATGTAGTTAGTAGAATTGTTTAAAAAAAATTTTTGTTTAAAAAAATTTTTTATTCAAAAAGGCTGTATGTTACAAAAGTATATGATTATGATATGTCACAGGAGGATATGAAACATAGGCAGTATAATTATCTCCGATTATTTAAAAAAGATCTTATTGTAATATAATTATTCAATCCTGGAGGATAGTGGCCTCTAAGTCTGAGGATCCATTTCAACTCATTTAGTTCTATTGAATTTATATGATCACCACCTCTGGCATTAACTTCCACAATTTGTAATACTCTAAAAACAAAAGAGTGTGAGGGGTTTGATATGATATGTTTAGCTAGGGCGTTTAGCTCATTCTTCTTTTTGATATCATATAAATGATTATATATTCTATTTCTCAGTTTCCTTTTTGTGAGCCCTATATAAAATGCAGGACAGCATTCACAAGTGGCCAAGTAAATTAGGCCTGAAGTATCACAATTAGCCCTAAATCTTGGTTTGAAAACATAATTAAATTCTGGGTGGGTGTAATCTTGTAGTTTGGTAATGAACTTGCAGTAGTTACAATGCTGACAAGGGTGAGTCCCAGGGGAATGAGTTAACTTTTGTGAATCATTCTTGGTTAAACCAGATTTATCACATAGTAAAGATTTCAAATTTTTATTACTTCTATAAATTATGTGTGGGTTTCTGCCTACTACCTTTAACGTAGGTTCATCTATCAGTAAGACTTTCCAATTATTGAGTAATATTTTCCTAATGTTTTGAAAATCATTTGTATAGGTTGTGATAAAAGATACTTTCTCCTTATAATTGTAGTTATCTCTTTTAAAAACAGGGAAAGAATTGTTATTTTTTATCTCATTGAATTCTAAATTATCTTGAGGTAAAATACTATTCTTAACTTTCATTATTAAATCATAATCATAGCCTCTTTCTAAAAACATATCTACCATATTGTCTGCCTCTCTTGTTAAGTCCTCTTTATCAGTGCAGATTTTACTTAATCTAGTAAATTGACTTCTTAGTATTCCTTTAAAAATATGCCGTGGGTGCATACTGTCATATTTCAAAATTGTATTCCTCCAGCATTTTTTCTTATATAGTGTAGATGTCAGTTTCCCATTCCTGATACTTAAACTAACATCCAGGAAGTTTATTGATAAGTATGATGTTTCAAGGGAAAATCTAAGAAATGTACTAGTAGTTTCTAGGTATACTTTAAAGGAAGTAAATTCTTCCAAGGAGCCATCCCATATGATTAGGATGTCATCCACAAAACGCCTGTAGACTAAGATTTTATTAAATAGTGCGTGTTGAAAAACAAAATTTAATTCCCAGTGATGCATAACTAAATTTGCATATGTGTTTGCACAGGGGGTACCCATAGCCACACCACATGTCTGTAGGTATAGGTCACCCCCAAATGCAAACACATTGTTGCTGAGAACCAGCTCTAGTAATTGACAAATTAAAAAACTTTTATTCCCATCTATTGTTAAGTTATGTTGTAATAATTCACGTATTGCTTCAATCCCTTCTTCATTAGGAATTGAAGTAAAAAGACTTTGTACGTCCATAGTAATAAGTAGATGTTTATGTTGTATAAATATAAAGTCAAGTGAGTGTAAATAGTCTAAAAGCTGGTAGGTGTCCTTAAGAATTGTAGGAATAGCATCAACTAGAGGTCTTAAAACATTCTCTAGGTAGATTGATATGTTCTCAGTAATCCATTTAGCTCCAGATACTATTGGACGCATAGGTGGTGGTTTAATTTCTTTGTGCATTTTTGGTAGCCCTTTAATAATAGGGACAACAGGAGTGTCAATGGAAAAAAATTCATATAAGCTACTGGGTATCTGGTAACACATAAGCAAGTCATAAAGGTCTTCCTTAACTGTTTTAATAATTTCATCTAACTTAACTTGATTAATTAAAAGATAAGTAACATCAGCATTAAGCATTTCATTCATCAAACTATTATAATCAGCTGTATCAAACAAAGCTATGCCTCCCCCTTTATCTACTGGTCTGAAGGTCAGAGAATAATCATGACTAAAATTTTTTAGTGACTTCATACAATCACCTAACATGTTAAAATAAGAACATTTCTTCTTTCCATTATAAAAATAATGATAAAAATCAGTTTCACATAATTTAACAAAAGAATCTACATGATGAGGCATAATTGGTACAAATGAACTTTTCTTTTTATAAGGAAAAGAATTAGCAACATTGTCAGAAGGTATCTTCGTTTCCTTTGAAAAGTATAGCTTCAAAGTGACAGAGCGAGCAAACAGACGCAAATCTATTAAAACGTCTGATAGTTTGCTCCCTTGTGAGGGAACAAAAGACAAACCATTGTTTAATAAGACAATATCATTACTGTTTAAAACATACCTAGACATGTTAAAGTAAAGTGTCATTGTTGTTTCTATCTTCTGGGCTGATATGCATTCATTTCGCCGGAGAATTTTCTTTTTCTGGATTCCCAGCTGTTCTTTCTTCCCTTCGAAAACGATGGTTTCCTGATAGGGAAGGGTAAAAAAGGTGTGTTGCTTTCTTTCTGGCGTTTACTGATAGCTCCGGTATCATGCTGTAGAGGTCTGGCAGCTTTGTTCGCTTCTTGATTAGGAAGCGGCGTAGAAATAAGAGCAGAACTCGTTACTGAAGCAAAAGTTTCAGGTGGCGTGGTAAATGATTCAAGGGAAGTGTCTTGGCGAGAGGCAAGCATGGGTTCTGACGTCATTGGACCAATAGGAAACTCAAACTACACAAACTCCTTACATTTTTAGAATCCCCGGGATTCGTGAAGCTTGGCGCAAGGACGGCGTTAACCTTGCACTGACCATGTGGCATAGAGATGGTGCAGCAGCACTATATGCATATTAATGAAGGCGTGCTGCCACAATGTCCACGTGCACAGGAAACATGCCCGAGTGCAGGGGGCATGTCTAAATGCTGCATGGAGGCATGAACATGTCGGCTGCAGACACGCAACCTAAAATGTTGTCTAGTACAGCCTGCCTCTAATAGTAATCACTCCTGTCAGTGTCCGTGGATACTGAAATGTATGCAAAGTATACAAGACAGTTCCACGAACACCAAAATAAAAAGTAAACACAAAGGCACGTAGCTGAATATTGAGCTCCTGTCCCCTCGAACAAATGACATTTAAAACTCCATGCCCGTATTTCATTGTAGTGTTGATTGTTATACCAAGTGGAAGCGAAATGCAGCGTGTTTGCGTGCCGCTGCCCTTTGCTAAGCCTAGCTCAATGGTTAGGGTTACCACCTGTCCTACTTTGTGAGGGACAGTCCATCTCTGGGCAGTTGTGTCCTTACCAAAAATATTAAAAATGGCAAATGTCCTGCGATTGTAGGACATAATTATGTCCCATATTTTATGCAATAGTTGCATAAAATAGTTATTTCTGTATCCAAAATACCTAAATGTTACAAGAAACAGAATAAGCAACTAAACTGCTACAAGAATAAGCTTTTATTCAGGCAAAAAAGTAAAGTTCTATCCTTTGTACTGATCATGGGTATGTGTCGGCCTGTAAAATCTGGTGTGTCCCAAAAATGTCCCACTTTGGCCATTTGAAAAGGTGGCAACCCTACCAATGGTCAGAGCATTCGCTCAATATCTGCCTATTCGCAGTCCAAGTCATCCTTGTCTGGATGGCCCAAAGATGAATGGGTATTACCTGGGTCTACCTACTATGTCATGAAAGATAAGTATTTGTGTATACCTATGTGCGTGAAGTACAGCATGTGGAAGATCAAATATGCTAGGGTTGTCCTCACAACCATATTGGTACCAGAGATATGTAGAGTACGCAATGTGTACTGCTGTCTGTGCCATGGGTCTTCAACCAGAGAAGGATGGATGGTGCGTTTGTGGAATATGGGGAGGGTGATGGGTAATGTAATAATTCACCAAGGGGAGACTGGGTCGATGTACAATAGGTGAACTGGAGGTGTACAAGGGAGCAGTGGGTGAATCAGAAAGAAAACCAAAGAGCATACATTCACATCCACAATACACCCTGACAGGCCATACTGCAGAACACAATCTCACAAACATATGAACATTAAAATGTGCGATACACATGTACAGAAACGTTACCGGCTCACACCCACATAATGGTCTGGCCTGAACTAGGCCATCCAACCCCAATGCACATGGATACATAACTGAATAACCATCATCCCCTCCACAGCACCCCCCCCCCTTGCTGAACATCCACCAAAACCACCCATACTCGGGCTACTAGCTTGGCGCAGCTATATCTGCACATAGTGTCCCCTACCCACATCTACTAGGCAGTCTCAGGCTTGCAAACTAGGTATCCCATGCATGCATAACCCTACCACATTTTCGAATAGCCAGAAGAATGGGGTTCGTCATCCACAATTTTTGGACATCCCTCATGGGATAAGTGTCCGTTCTCAAGATTAGACTTTGTGGCATAACACGATGTCCACCCCTGTTGACATCCGGGCACAAGTCAGATTAGCAGTACTTGCCCACAGCCCTGCTCAGCCTCCACCCAGTCCTGCAGAACCTACAACCCGGGATTAAACACCTGACTGTGATGCACATCTCCCCACATGCATTATCAGGAATATATACCTTTCACATGTTCCCATGAAGCTTCCCCATAGCTATCTTCCAAAGAGTACATGTCCACAAATTGCATACCCCATCCAGGTTCCTTGTCCTAATGATGCACACAAGCCCTGTATACAAACGGCACAGGTACCTCCTGTATGCAGTTGTTCATATACATGGCCATGTATGACTCCAGACATGTAGTCATATATCTATAAATGTACATACTTATATTCGCATAGCTACACATCACACATACATGCATATAAGTAGTTGTCAAGTATGTGTCCTATTCATAAATATGTATACTTGCAAATGTATACATATGCCTCTCAGAAACATATGAACAGTAACATGTACTATACATATGTACACCAACCGACTGTCACATTTGTTGCCAGTACTGTGGAATGCCTGTAGTAAAGTCATATATCCTAATTACCATCCATACAGAATGTATCATGGATGGTTTAGTGGTAAAACCAGTGACTATGGTGTTCCTGTTCCTGGGTCCAAGCCATGCAAGGGCTGCTAATTTTATATGATGCCCAGAATAATGGCAGTCGGATATAGGGTGATTAAGGCACTTTAAAGCAGAAATAAGCGGGTATGCGTGACAGTAAGTGGCGGTCATTCAACAGTATGGGAAATGTAAATAAACATGTAGGTATATATGCATGTGTATGTACAGACATATATATATATATGTGTATCCATGAAGAATCAACATGGTCACAATAAAGCAATCATAATGAATGTGAAGGGAAACAGCAGCGGAACCCCCCGTAGTAATTAGTGATGACATATCAAGCTGCCCAGAGATGAGCAAACCTCCTGCATCTCGATCCACAGGAAGGATGCTAACAGTGGAACTAACTGTGTCCACGTGCTAAGTCTGACTTTCAAACAGGTACAGGGCAGTCCCAGTCACCATTTGGATGAGCCAAAAACTGGACGACTAATTGAACACCCTGACCATTATATGAACGTATGTCCCAGGACTATAAGCTTGGGACATCTGTATATACTTGGAGTGAGCCAACATACGGGACATGTCTAGAGCAGTAGGGAGTGGCACATGTGTAGTGGTGTGGTTTATTTCTGACCAGAGAATGGATGATTGCTGTGTTAGTGATGTTTTGCTGTGTTTGTTCTGGTAACTATGAACCGTGGGTATACATGCAAATGAAGCAGCACAGCAATAGTGTAGTGGTTAGAGCATCCGCCTACCGAGCAGACGTTGCCGGTTCAACTGCAGCACACACCATTTATGACGCGTAATCTGTATACGAGCACATCTTGCTAATTTTATGCTGTATAACGATATAATACCATTGAAATGTGAACTGGGGTGACATATCACAGTAAGAAAGCAGAAGGTGTTTGCATGATGGGAAACGGCAGTTAAAAGGAAAACCACTGCTGAAAAGAATTGTTCTCAACCTTTGTCCAGCAGCCCTTGTTCTGCCCAACAAAACAACAAACTGCCTCGGCTAGGCTCGACACCAGGACCCTACACATAACAATCAATGTGATTTACCACTAAGCCACGGCAGTTCTACCTAACTCTGATGGTTATCACAAACATAGCAGACAGCACAGTCATTCAACAGTATGATCAAAGTAATTAATCATGTAGATGTATATGAATGCGTACGTACACACACACACACACACACACACACACACACACACACACACACACACACATATATATATATATATATATATATATCTACAGAACGAACATGGGCACAAGAAAGCATTAATAACGAATGTGAAGTAAAACAGCAGTGGAACACCCGTATTATCTAGTGCTTGACATATCAGGCTGGCCAGAGGTGAGCAAATTCCCTGCATCTCTAACCACAGGTAGGATGCTAACAGTGGAACTAACTCTGTCCATGTGGTAAATCCGACTTTCAAACGGGTACAGGGCAGTCCCAGTTCCCAGTCAGACAAGCCTAAAACCAGATGACCATATGAACACCCTGACCTTCATATGAAATTATGTGCCAGGACTATAGGCTTGGGAAGTCAGAATATACTTGGGGTGAGTCAACATGCGGGATGGGTCCAGAGCAGTAGGGAATGGCGCATGTGTAGTGGTTCGGTTTTCCTAACTGGAGAATGGATGCCTGCTGTGTTAGTGACATGTTGAGGTGTGTGTATGGATAACTATGAACCATGGGTATACATATAAATGAAGCAGTATACCAATAGTGTAGTGGTTAGAACATCCGCCTAACGAACAGGCATTCACGGTTCAAGTTTGACTATAGCACATATCATTTTCCATGTGGAATGAATGTTGTCTTACTGTAAAACTGACATAATAACATGTAAAAGTGAACTTGAGTATCGCATGGGAGTTTTAACCAGATCATTTCAATCAAAGTGGTACTGTCATAATGAATAAGGCACAAGTAAGCACAAATAAGTGGTAGTAAACATATATAACAAACAGTTAGCATATGCGAGTGCGCTTGCACTGGTGTAAGCAGCACCCAGCATAGGAAATGTATATGAGTATGTACAGATATAAATATATATATATATATATATGTATATATATATATATATATATATATATATATATATATACACACACACACATATATATATATATATAAATATATATACACACACACACACATATATATATATATATATATATATATATATATATATATATATATACACACACACACATATATATATATATATATATATATATATATATATATATATATATATGTATGACGAATTAACATTGTAACAATAAAGCATAGACAAGGGATGAGAAGGGAATCAACAGCAACTATAGTATTATAGAGTGCTGTCAGCATATGCCATATCATGCTGGCCGGCCGTGAGCAAAGCACTGCTACTCACACCACAGGCAGGATATTACCAGTGAGAGTAACATAGTTGAATTGCTAAGTCCACTTTACACACAGACAGAGGGTAGCCCCTGCTGGGACTAACCAAAAATTATATAGAGCGTTTAGCCCTCCGACCATTACACAAGCAAGGGCAAGTATGTTCAAAGACTAAATGGTGGGAGAGCTTGAGAATACACGAGGTGGGACAACATATGTGTAGGGCCCCTAATGCTCTGGAGAGGGCAATGTTTGGAGATGTGTCATGGCTGTGATAACAAGTGGATAATGGAAGTTACATGTGTAAGTTGAACACGGGTGGGGTGGAGGAACTATGGTTATGAAATTATGGATCCAGGCATGCCAGGACTGGATGGCCCAGTTCTAATTGGGTATATATGCATACACACATGCAGAAATCAATATGTAGAAGTGCATTCTCTGTAACACATGCATTCCATTTGTAGACATAAATAATAGGAATGTGCAAATACAAACATCAACAGTAGATGGAATAATAGGCTGTGCAGAAGAGAGACGGGACGAAACTGCCAGAATGCAAAGGTGTGAACAGCGTCCAAATCAGTGCTGTGCTGACAATAATCAAATGTGAGGGCTTCCCCACACATGGAATCATTCCTGTTATCTGCCCGCTATGGCAATGCCAAGTACTAAACTGGTCTAATTGTAAAAGAAATACACTGAACACGTACATAATTAGGCTCCCATGTGTAATGTGTGCGATACCGCATAGTCATACATATTAATGAAGTAAGGATGTAATAAAGTATAGAGTCTAATCTTGCCATAAACATATGTGTGTTCCATGTGTTCCAGGGCGGCGCAGTGGTGCAGCGGTTAATGCTGTCACCTCACAGCAAGAGGTTCTCCGGTTCGATTCTCGGCTGGGGTGCCTTCTGTGTGGAGTTTGCATGTTCTCCCTGCATTCGCGTGGGTTTCCTCTGGGTACTCCGGTTTCCTCCCACATTCTAAAGACATGCTTCTGGAGCATTTCTCCCCGGGCCTCCGCTGAAAACAGGATCTGTGGAACCTAGTCGGACTTTCCCGGTCAACAAATGTTAAATAAAATAAATAAATAAATAAAAATGTGGGGCAGCCCAATAATTGCAAATAGTATTCCTTTGCTCGCTCACATCACCAGTGTTTGTGGACTAAATGTATGGGAGGTCTGAGGATACGTGGATTGAGTAAACTGATGGGATGGCTCTATAGGAGTAGGGTGTCGCCAATGTGTAGTGGTGTCGATACACCGCGAATCCGACAGGAATGTGGATGACAGCAGTGTTAGGGAGGTGTTGGGGTGCGTTTGGAGAACCAGGAGACATGGGTATATGGGTATATATGCATATGGAGCAGCACAGCAATAGTGCATTCGTTAGAGCAATCACCTAATGAACAGACATTCTCGTACTGAATCACAATGTATCACATTCCAATTACCATTGGTAATCCGTACATGAACATATTGTGACATCTGTCCGCTGTATAACATGCTAAATATCGATTACAAGATAACTGGAGTGAAGTGTCAGTGTCATAATGAATAAGGCACTTGTATGCAGGTGAAGCATATATAAACACCATTATGCATGTGTAAGTGCATATGGGCGGGGTATGTATTGGTTTACAGACACACACACACACATATATATAAATATAAATACATATATGTATAGACATATACATATATTTATATATATATATATATATATATATATATATATATATATATATATATAGTTGCAGACACACATATATATATATATATATATATATATATATATGGTTGCATACATATATATATATATATATATATATATATATATATATATATATAGCTGCAGACATACATATACATATATATATATATATATATATATATATGTATATATACATATGTGTACATATATACATACATAAATACATATACATATATATATATATATATATATATGCGTATGTGTGTGTGTGTGTTTGTGTGCATAGATATACAAGATATACAGCTATGATAGGAAACAGCACACAGGAATGACATATGTTCACAGGCTATGCCAATGGAAGTGAGGAGCCCAGGCAAGAAACATGGCACACGCAGTATTCCCTTCCATCCCTCCCACAGCCGGACATGGGAAATATACACGCAATCAATGTAAAGTGTCCACTGCTCCCCAGACCACAGGCAGGATACAACAGGGGGGGTACACAGTGCACCCGTGGATTCTAATCATGGAACACAGACTGGAGCGTCCCTTGCGGGACACCCCAAAAATTGGCCAAACCATAATAAGGTGATAGACCGTCCATTTTGTCCATGGTATATACAGACTGGGAATACAAGGGTGGGTACCCCTGATGACCCATGGGCCGAGACAATTGTATGAAATGGGTCCCGTGAAGTGGAGAGTGTGCAGCGTGTAGTGGTGTGTCCAGAACAGACCAGGTCCCCGAGTAAGGATGGGTGCTGTTGAGGCAAGGGTGGGGGAACTATGGGTAGCTACTTATGAGTCTAGGTGTGCAGGTGTTGACTGATGTTGGCCAATATGGACAGCCCTAGGGATGCAAGCGGATGTGTTCATTGGGCAAAGTCGTTGCCCAACAAGCAGCCACACCCACTGCGAAACCCACTAAAGCAGTGTAATCTACATGGCAAGGAACAGATTAACCAGATGTAGACGTATATATGTAGAGCTATGTGTGTGTATATCTACCCATAACAACATAGAGATATGCCTCTCCCTCACCGTAGTACAAATGTATACATACAGAGAAAGAATACAGATACATACCCACATATAAATATATACATATGCAGACAACCATAGACCCATATGTCGTTAGATTTTATATATATATATATATATATATATATATACAGCGAGATATAAATATACATGTATGCATACATATGCAGATATATCTGCATATATTAATGTAAATATATATATATATATATATATATATATATATATATATATATATATATATATATATATTAACATATGTTCACAGGCCGTGCATATGGTGGTGGGAGGTCCAATAAACAAACGTGCAACACGTAGCATCATCGCCCACCCCCCCAGCTAGGCTGGTGAGACATACAGACACAAAATAAAGGTAAACACACTACTGCTTCCCAGACAACCGGCAGGATACTACCAGTGGGAGAGTCCTGCAAGGTCTACACTTGAAACATAGGCATCGATCTCCCTTGTGGGACACCAAAAATTAATGATCAGAGCCAGTCTCGGTAATGATTTATCAAACCAGGCTGTAGATGTACACGGACCAGTAGGTTGTGCAAGCCTGATAACACATGGGTCAACAAAATACGTGCAAGCCCACAAAA
>NC_056745.1:907808048-907852484 GCF_019279795.1 Protopterus annectens
AAATACCATTGTCTGTTGTCAATATCATTGTTAATGTACCAATGTCTGTTGTAAATACCACTGTAATAAACCAATGTCTATTGTAATTAACATGGTAATGTACCAATGTCTATTGTAATTACCATTGAATGTACCAATGTCTGTTGTAAATACCATTGTAATGTACCAATGTCTGTAGTAATTACCATTGTAACATCTATTGTAATTACCACTGTAATGTACCAATGTCTGTTGTAAATACCATTGTAATTTTATTTTATTTTATTTTACATTTGTTGACCGGGCTAGTCTAGCTGGATATATGTCCATTTTCAGTAGAGGCCCGGGGAGAAAAGCTCCAGACAAAACATAAATGAACAGACTTGTTGATAAAAACATACAATAAAATAGAAATAAACATCAACTTGTTAATAAAATCAACATACATTCTGGAACTCAAACAGTTAGAGATCATACATAAGTTCGATCAGATTCACAATAATTTTACCTAGTACATAAAAGGATGTGCAATATAGCATTTGCCATAGAGAATAATGGTTTAAGCTTAGAGGGGTAGAGAAGTAGAAGGAGAAAGTGAGATAAATAATAGTGATGGGACAGGAGTCAGGAATGAGAGAGGAAGAGAAGGAAGACAGTCAAGAGGAGGTGAGGGAGCATAGTAGGACAGCAGGGGTGAAGAAGTAGGGTAGATGCTAAATATTAAGCAAACAGAAGGGTTAAAGGTACAGAGTGGGTGGGGTGAGGGAAGTTACCCTGGAGTAGTACAGGAACAAAGCCAGTGGTTATGGAAGTACAGTTTGATTTGTTTTTTGAAGAGAGGTAAGGATGAGATTAAAGTTAAGTCTTTAGGCAGCAAATTCCATGCCCTGCCAACAGTGTTTGTGAAAAGGGAGTCACCAGCTACGTTATGGGCCTTTATGGGTTTGGTCATAAGTTTACAGGAAACTAAGAGAGGTGAGATTGTTATAAGGGAGTATAAGTTGTGATAGAATAGGAGTGTTATTAGGTTGGTACAGTAGTTTGTGGCAATTGTGAGTTGTGAGATAGTGAGATAGTTTTGTAGTTCCAGCCAGCCTAAGTGTTTCAGATTAAGGCAGTGATGGGTTCTAAAAGGTTTACCAGTGGCTTAAGCGGGCAATGTTATTGTAGCAGGTTGCTAGTTTGTTTAGGTTAGTTTTCTTGAGGTTGGTGAAGATAGGAGAGGCGTAAAGAGAGTAGATATAAGATGGGTGTGAGCAATAGTAGCTCTTGTAGAAGGGTAAGAAATGGTTTAATGCGTATAAAGACCCTATTTTTCTGTTAACTGATTTGATAGTATTGTTTATATGTTGGTCAAATGAGAGATTGTTATCAATGTTATTCCTAGCAGTTTAGTTGTAGTATCAGGAGAGATAACAGTGTTGTTGTTTGAAGAGATGGTGAAGTTTAGTGGAGGGGTGCAGTGGTAGGGGTAAAGAGGAGAAGTTTGGTTTTTAGCGTTGAGAAGTAGGTACTGCCTAGAGAACCATGTTTCTACTGTGTTGAACATAGTTTGAGTTAGTGAGTTGAGATCTGAGAGGAGGATGCTGAGCAAATGATGGTGGAATCATCAGCATATTGAATGCAGGTAGCTTGAGGAATTACAGAGTGGAGATCATTTATGTAGAGGGAGAAGAGGAGAGGATCAAGAATGGAGCCCTGAGGGACTCCAATAGTAATGGGCAGTAAGGAGGAGATGTGGTTTTCCCAAAGAATGGCTTGTTGTCTGTTACTGAGGTATGATGTAAACCATTTGATGGCAAGGCTATCAAATGAGAGTGATTCAAGAATACTAATTAAAGAAGAGTGGTTGACCATGTCAAAAGCTTTGGAGAGGTCAATGAATAGGGCAGAAGAGAGAAGATTATTGTTGCGATTGTTGTTAATGGTATCTACAAAGGAAAGGAGGGCAGTGGTGGTGCTATGGTGAGGTCTAAAGCCATGTTGACAGTTAGCTATAATATTGTGAAGAGAGAGGTACTGTAGAAGTTGCTGATGAATACATTTCTCCATAATTTTTGCTAAAGGAGAAAGAAGAGCAATAGGTCTAAAGTTGGAGTAGTCAATAGAGTCACCGCCTTTGTGTAGTGGGATAATATGAGAGATTTTCCAAATATCAGGATGGTACCTTCTTGGATGGTCCTGTTTATGAGTATAGTAATTGGGTAAGCTATTTCTTTGGCTGCCTTTTGAAGAAAAAGGGAAGGGAGTTTGTCAGCAGAGGGGGTACAAGGTTTTAGTTTGTGAATAAGTTTATAGATGAAAGAGGTAGGGATAGGTTGTAGAGTGAAGTTGTAAGAAGAGTTTACTGGATTATTTGGAGGATAGAAGTTATTATTGTTTAGTTGCCTAGCGAGAGTTTGAATAGTTTCAGTAAAGAATGAATTAAAAGCGTTTGCAGTTTGGAGGGGTGTCTGGGTCAGCATTTAGTGGGGAGGGAGTTTTAGCTGTTCCTGGTGAAAGGAGTCTATTGATTGAGGACCAAAACTGTTTGGGTTTATTTAAGTTGGTTTCTTGTAGTTCATAGTAGAATTTTCTTTTGTCGGAGAGTATAGCCTTTTTGGTAATATTTCTAAGATGGCGAAAGTGAAGCAAGTCAGAGTTAATTCTATGGGACCTCCATTTGTTCCAAGCCTTATTTTTGGAGAGGATTAGTTTTTTAGTTTCATTTGAGAGCCAAGGGGCTGTTTTAGATTTCATTCTAATAGTACGCTCAGGAGCATGTATATCCAAAATAGAAAGGAAAGTAGAATTAAAGAATGATACTGCTTCATTAAGTGGAAGAGTTTTTAAGGGGTTCCAGTTGCAAGCTCTGAGTTCATTTTGAAATAGGTCGATTTTAAAGTGTTTAGTGGACCGTATTTTTCTTATATTAGGGAGATGGAGATAGTCCGTCTTCTCCCTTGTAATGTAAGTTAAGCAATGATCACTTTTTATTGTAATTACCATTCTAATCTACCAATGTCTAATGTAATTACCATTGTAATGTACCAATGTCTATTGTAATTACCATTGTAATGTGCCAATGTATGTTATAAATACCAATTGTAATGTACCAATGCGTGTTGTAAATACCATTGTGATGAACCAATGTCTATTGTAATTACCATTGTAATGTTCCAATGGCTATTGTAATTACCATTGCAATGTACCAATGTCTGTTGTCAATACCATTGTAATGTACCAATGTCTGTTGTAAATACCATTGTAATGTACCAATGTGTATTGTAATTGCCATTGTAATGTACCAGTGTCTGTTGTAAATACCATTGTTATGTACCAATGTCCATTGTAATTACAATTGTAATGTTCCAATGCCTATTGTAATTACCATTGTTATGTACCAATGTCTGTTGTAAATACCATTGTAATGTACCAATGTCTGTTGTAAATATCATTGCAATGTTCCAATGTCTATTGTAAGTACCATTGCAATGTAGCAATGTCTAATTTAATAGCCATTGTAATGTTCCAATGTCTATTGTAATTACCATTGTAATGTACCAATGTCTATTGTAAATAGCATTGTAATGTACCAATGTCTATTGTAATTACCATTGTAATGTACCAATGTTTATTGTAAATACCATTTTAATGTACCAATGTTTGTTGTAAATACCATTGTAATGTACCAATGCCTATTTTAAATACCATTGTAATGAATGTACCAACGTTTATTGTAAATAGCATTGAAATGTACCAATGCCTGTTGTAATTACCATTGTAATGTACCAATGTCTATTGTAAATATCATTGCAATGTACCAATGTCTGTTGTAATTACCATTGTAATTTACCAATGTCTATTGTAAATAGCACTGTAATGTACCAATGTCTGTTGTAAATATCATTGCAATGTCCCAATGTCTATTGTAAGTACCATTGCAATGTAGCGATGTCAAATTTAATTACCATTGTAATGTATCAATGTCTATTGTAATTACCATTGTAATGTACCAATGTCTATTGTAAATACCATTGTAATGTATCAATGTCTATTGTAACTACCCTTGTAATGCACCAATGTCTAAGTTAATTACCATTGTAATGTACCAATGTATTTTGTAATTACCATTGTAATGTAAAAATGTCTATTGTAATTACCATTGTAATGTACCAATGTCTGTTGTAAATACTATTGTAATGTACCAATGTCTATTGTAATTACCATTGTAATGTACCAATGTCTATTGTAATTACCATTATAATGTACCAATGCCTATTGTAAATGCCATTGTAATGTACCAATGTCTATTGTAAATTGCATTGTAATATACCACTGTCTGTTGTAATTGCCATTGTAATGTACCAATGTCTATTGTAAATACCATTGTAATGTACCAATGTCTATTGTAATTATCATTGCAATGTACCAATCCCTATTATAATTACCATTGTAATGTACCAGTGTCTATTATAATTACCATTGCAATGTACCAATGTATATTGTAATTAGCATTGTAATGTACCAATCTCTGTTGTAAATACCATTGTAATGTACCAATGTCTGTTGTAAATACCATTGTAATGTACCAATGTCTATTGTAATTACCATTGTAATGTAACAATGTCTGTTGTAAATACCATTGTAATGTATTACTTTCTATTGTAAATACCACTGTAATCTTCCAATGTGTATTGTAATTACCATTGTAATCTACCAATGTCTATTGTAATTACCATTGTAATGTACCAATGTCTGTTGTAAATACCAATTGTAATGTACCAATGTGTGCTGTAAATACCATTGTGATGTACCAGTGTCTATTGCAATTACCATTGTAACATACCATTGTCTGTTGTCAATACCATTGTAATGTACCAATGTCTGTTGTAAATACCATTGTAATGTACCAATGTCTATTGTAATTAACATGGTAATGTACCAATGTCTATTGTAATTACCATTGTAATGTACCAATGTGTGTTGTAAATACCATTGTAATGTACCAATGTCTGTTGTAAATACCATTGTAACGTCTATTGTAATTACCATTGTAATGTACCAATGTCTGTTGTAAATACCATTGTAATATACCAATTTTTATTGTAATTACCATTCTAATCTACCAATGTCTAATGTAATTACCATTGGAATGTACCAATGTCTATTGTAATTACCATTGTAATGTGCCAATGTCTGTTATAAATACCAATTGTAATGTACCAATGCGTGTTGTAAATACCATTGTGATGAACCAATGTCTATTGTAATTACCATTGTAATGTTCCAATGGCTATTGTAATTACCATTGCAATGTACCAATGTCTGTTGTCAATACCATTGTAATGTACCAATGTCTGTTGTAAATACCATTGTAATGTACCAATGTCTATTGTAATTACCATTGTAATGTACCAGTGTGTGTTGTAAATACCACTGTGATGTACCAAGGTCCATTGTAATTACCATTGTAATGTTCCAATGCCTATTGCAATTACCATTGTTATGTACCAATGTCTGTTGTAAATTCCATTTAAATGTACCAATGTCTGTTGTAAATATTATTGCAATGTTCCAATGTCTATTGTAAGTACCATTGCAATGTAGCAATGTCTATTTTAATAACCATTGTAATGTTCCAATGTCTATTGTAATTACCAATGTAATGTACCAATGTCTATTGTAAATAGCATTGTAATGTACCAATGTCTATTGTAATTACCATTGTAATGTACCAATGTTTATTGTAAATACCATTTTAATGTACCAATGTTTGTTGTAAATACCATTGTAATGTACCAATGCCTATTTTAAATACTATTGTAATGAATGTACCAACATTTATTGTAAATAGCATTGAAATGTACCAATGCCTGTTATAATTACCATTGTAATGTACCAATGTCTATTGTAAATAGCATTGTAATGTACCAATGTCTGTTGTAATTACCATTGTAATTTACCAATGTCTATTGTAAATAGCACTGTAATGTACCAATGTCTATTGTAAATATCATTGCAATGTCCCAATGTCTATTGTAAGTACCATTGCAATGTAGCGATGTCAAATTTAATTACCATTGTAATGTATCAATGTCTATTGTAATTACCATTGTAATGTACCAAGGTCTATTGTAAATACCATTGTAATGTATCAATGTCTATTGTAACTACCATTGTAATGCACCGATGTCTAAGTTAATTACCATTGTAATGTACCAATGTCTATTGTAATTACCATTGTTATGTAAAAATGTCTATTGTAATTACCATTGTAATGTACCAATGTCTGTTGTAAATACTATTGTAATGTACCAATGTCTATTGTAATTACCATTGTAATGTACCAATGTCTATTGTAATTACCATTATAATGTACCAATGCCTATTGTAAATGCCATTGTAATGTACCAATGTCTATTGTAAATTGCATTGTAATTTACCAATGCCTGTTGTTATTACCATTGTAGTGTACCACTGTCTATTGTAATTACCATTGTAATGTACCAATGTCTATTGTAATTACCATTGTAATGAACAAATGTCTATTGTAATTACCATTGTATGTACCAATGTTTGTTGTGATTACCATTGTAATGTACCAATGTCTATTTTAATTACCATTATAATGTACCAACGTCTATTGTAATTACTATTGTATGTACCAGTGTCTATTGTAAATACCATTGTAATGTACCAATGTCTATTGTAATTATACCATTGTAATGTACCAATGTCTATTGTAATTACCATTGTAATGTACCAATGTCTATTGTAATTACCATTGTAATGTACCAATGTCTATTGTAAATACCATTGTAATGTACCAATGCCTATTGTAAATACCAATGTAATGTACCAATGTCTAATGTAATTACCAATGCAATGTACCAATGTCTATTTTAATTACCATTGTAATGTACCAATGTCTATTGTTATTACCATAGTAATGTACCAATGTCTATTGTAAATACCATTGTAATGTACCAATGTCTGTTGTAAATACCATTGTAATGTACCAATGTCTATTGTAATTACCATTGTATGTACCATTGTGTGTTGTAATTACCATTGTAATGTACCAATGTCTTTTGTAATTACCATTGTAATGTACCAAAGTCAATTGTAATTACCATTGTAATGTACAATGTCTATTGTAATTACCATTTAAATGTAACAATGTCTGTTGTAAAGACCATTGTAAAGTACAAATGTATATTGTAATTACCATTGTAATGTACCAATGTCTACTGTAATTACCATTGTAATATACCAATGTCTGTTGTAAATACCATTGCAATGTACCAACGTCTGTTGTAATTACCATTGTAATGTAAGAATATCTATTGTAATTACCATTGTAATGTACCAATGTCTATTGTAATTAACATTGTTTGTACCAATGTCTGTTGCAGTTCCCATTGTGATGTACCAATGTCTATGTAATTACCATTGTAGTGTACCAATGTCTATTGTAATTACCATTGTATGCAACAATGTATGTTGTAATTACCATTGTAATGTACCAATGTCTATTGTAATTACCATTGTAATGTATCAATGTCTATTGTAATTACCATTGTATGCACCAATGTCTATTGTACTTTCCATTGTAATGTACCGATGTCTATTGTAATTACCATTGTAATGTACCGATGTCTATTGTAATTACCATTGTAATATACCAATGTCTATTGTAATTACTATTGTAATGTACCAATGTCTGTTGTAATTACCATTGTAATGTACCAATGTCTATTGTAAATACCATTGTAATGTACCAATGTCTATTGTAATTATCATTGCAATGTACCAATGCCTATTATAATTACCATTGTAATGTACCAGTGTCTATTGTAATTACCATTGCAATGTACCAATGTATATTGTAATTAGCATTGTAATGTACCAATCTCTGTTGTAAATACCATTGTAATGTACCAATGTCTGTTGTAAATACCATTGTAATGTACCAATGTTTATTGTAATTACCACTGTAATGTAACAATGTCTGTTGTAAATACCATTGTAATGTACTACTTTCTATTGTAAATACCATTGTAATCTTCCAATGTGTATTGTAATTACCATTGTAATGTACCAATGTCTATTGGAATTATCATTGTAATGTACCAATGTCTGTTGTAAATACCAATTGTAATGTACCAATGTGTGTTGTAAATACCATTGTGATGTACCAATGTCTATTGTAATTACCATTGTAATGTACCAATGTCTATTGTAATTACCATTGTAACGTACCATTGTCTGTTGTCAATACCATTGTAATGTACCAATGTCTGTTGTAAATACCATTGTAATGTACCAATGTCTATTGTAATTAACATGGTAATGTACCAATGTCTATTGTAATTACCATTGTAATGTACCAATGTCTGTTGTAAATACCATTGTAATGTACCAATGTCTGTTGTAAATACCATTGTAACGTCTATTGTAATTACCATTGTAATGTACCAATGTCTGTTGTAAATACCATTGTAATGTACCAATTTTTATTGTAATTACCATTCTAATCTACCAATGTCTAATGTAATTACCATTGTAATGTACCAATGTCTATTGTAATTACCATTGTAATGTGCCAATGTCTGTTATAAATACCAATTGTAATGTACCAATGCGTGTTGTAAATACCATTGTGATGAACCAATGTCTATTGTAATTACCATTGTAATGTTCCAATGGCTATTGTAATTACCATTGCAATGTACCAATGTCTATTGTAATTACCATTGTAATGTTCCAATGGCTATTGTAATTACCATTGCAATGTACCAATGTCTATTGTAATTACCATTGTAATGTTCCAATGCCTATTGTAATTACCATTGTTATGTACCAATGTCTGGTGTAAATACCATTGTAATGTACCAATGTCTGTTGTAAATATCATTGCAATGTTCCAATGTCTATTGTAAGTACCATTGCAATGTAGCAATGTCTAATTTAATTACCATTGTAATGTACCAATGTCTATTGTAATTACCATTGTAATGTACCAATGTCTATTGTAAATAGCATTGTAATGTACCAATGTTTGTTGTAAATACCATTGTAATGTACCAATGCCTATTATAAATACCATTTTAATGTACCAATGTCTGTTGTAAATACCATTGTAATGTACCAATGCCTATTTTAAATACCATTGTAATGAATGCACCAACGTTTATTGTAAATAGCATTGTAATGTACCAATGCCTGTTGTAATTACCATTGTAATGTACCAATGTCTATTGTAAATATCATTGCAATGTAGCGATGTCAAATTTAATTACCATTGTAATGTATCAATGTCTATTGTAATTACCATTGTAATGTGCCAAGGTCTATTGTAAATACCATTGTAATGTATCAATGTCTATTGTAACTACCATTGTAATGCACCAATGTCTAAGTTAATTACCATTGCAATGTACCAATGTCTATTGTAATTACCATTGTAATGTAAAAATGTCTATTGTAATTACCATTGTAATGTACCAATGTCTGTTGTAAATACTATTGTAATGTACCAATGTCTATTGTAATTACCATTGTAATGTACCAATGTCTATTGTAATTACCATTATAATGTACCAATGCCTATTGTAAATGCCATTGTAATGTACCAATGTCTATTGTAAATTGCATTGTAATTTACCAATGCCTGTTGTTATTACCATTGTAGTGTACCACTGTCTATTGTAATTACCATTGTAATGTACCAATGTCTATTGTAATTACCATTGTAATGAACAAATTTCTATTGTAATTACCATTGTATGTACCAATGTTTGTTGTGATTACCATTGTAATGTACTAATGTCTATTTTAATTATCATTATAATGTACCAATGTCTATTGTAATTACTATTCAAGTTGGTCCCCAGAGGCATGCGCATACTTTGCATGCCTTCCTATGGTGATGCTCACCCTCTCCTGCTCAAGAAATGGCAGGAGATTAACTTAGAAGCCAGCATGCAATATGTTCGACTCCTGATAGATTATTTCAGTCCTATCGAAAAAGAGTTACTCACTAAAATTAACATCTCCCAACAAGAACTGAATGAAAGTTTCCCAGGAGATCATTATCAACAAAGAATGGACAGTCTATTTAACCAAGTGAGCTCCTATGCCCTCCGGTTGCAGCAAATTAAACATAAGAAGCTACAGCGTGATTTTGAAGACTTTTCCTCAGGGAATGTCTTCATTTGGCCAAGGAGAGACTCACCCAGCACTCAGGCTCGTATGCAGACATGTAGTACGGCACCACATGATGACACCATCGTAACAGCAGCAGATCCAGCACTGGCTACGTCAAGGGTAGTTCCAGAGGACGGCTCTAAAGAGAATTTTACTACACCGCCTGAAGCCCCCATTGTAATAACACAGTTGGCAGCAACATCAACTCCCCTTCCTAACCAGGAAGCGTATCGCAACAAGCTCGCACACAAGAGTTTGGGTGCAATTCCCAAAAACGACAGTACGGCTTTTTTACCGTACCCTATAAAGAAATTGGTACCCATGAGAGAACACCGAAACAGCTGGAGCAAGAAAAGGAAGCTATCGGAAGACAACAAAGCCTTCCAGAGAAGGAGACATTACCAATAAGTAACCAGCTTTTCTTTAACTTATCCAATGCGTTCTTTCAGCATATGATGAAGAGCTTCTTAATAGGGGACTGTCGTTTATCCCATCGCAACGTAGCGTTCTTTCTGATGTTTTAACTGACCTTAGAATGTTTGGGCGTTCAATAGCCCTGAAAATTTTCTTTAAATCTAAACCTACAAAAAGAGACATTGAAGCTTATACTTTTAACTTTAAAAGAAAAAGCACGTTTTCTCCTGCCTTACCAGGGCATGTTGAACTTTTTATTAAATTATGTGAAAAGGAACTGTATGAATATTATATGAGTACAAAGAAAAAATGTATGTACTTTAATATGACAAATGGTATGAATTGTTCCCTTTATAACTTGATACATGACCCTTCCCTAACTTTTAGACCTGTAGACAAAGGGGGTGGGGTAGCCATATTTGACAGAACAGTATATGTAAGTCTAATGCTTGATATGTTGAAAGACCACACCACATATCAAGAAATTGATAATCCACAATTGCTAAAAATCTTAGCTAGAGTCAAAGACGAGATTTATGACTTACTTATGTGTGGCCAAATATCAGAGGGGCTGTATGATTACTTTATGATAGAAAAACCGTTCTTACCTGCTATTAAAGGACTGCCTAAAATGCACAAAGGAGTCACACCACCACCCCTTAGACCCATTGTGGCTAGTGAGGGATGGATAACAGAAAAAGTGTCAGTCTACCTAGAAAAAACTCTAAGGCCCATAGTAAATGAAATTCCGAACATACTGAGAGATACCTATCATCTTTTGGACTCTCTAGACTCCATTGGTAAAGTATTTGTGAAGGGACAACATTTACTGGTTACTTTGGACGTGACTAGCCTCTTTACTTCTATACCTAATGCTGAAGGAGTCCAAGCTGTGAGAGAACTTTTATCAGCATTCCCAAGTCTAAAAAGCAATGACATCATTCTCATTTGTCAGCTGTTAGATTTAGTTCTTTATAACAATGTGTTTGTCTTTGAAGGGTGTTCATACTTGCAGATATCAGGGGTAGCCATGGGCACCCCTAGTGCAAACACCTATGCAAATTTAGTAATGCATAAGTGGGAAAAAGATTTTGTTTTTACTCACCCGTTGTATAGGAAGATATTGGCTTACTACCGTTTTGTGGATGATATCTTATTGGTTTGGGAAGGCTCTAAAGAAGAGTTTACTGTCTTTAAAAACCACCTGGAAACTACTACAACATTCCTTAAGTTTACAGCGCATATGTCGTATGAGTCTGTGAATTTCCTTGATGTATGCCTTAGTATAAGTAATGGTAAGTTAGGCTCTACTTTGTTTAGAAAAGCCTGCTGGAGAAATTCAATATTGCACTATGACAGTATGCATCCCCGACATATTTTCAAAGGGATAGTTAGGAGTCAGTTCATCAGAATATCAAAAATCTGCAAAAACAGAGATGATTTAATGTGTGAAGCAGACAACTTGGAGAGGATCTTTCTTGAAAGAAAGTATGAAGAAAAACTAGTGAAAAACATTAGGTTACAAGTTTTGGAAGAAGTTGAAATTTCTAACTCTTTGCCAAAGAAGAACTATATATATGACATGAAAAGTAATAATCTGCACTATTTTGCAGGGAAGTTAAGTTTCCTAACCACTTACACAAATGATAGTCCGAATATTAAGAGAATAATTAGTAATAACTGGAAAGTGTTAATGACTGATGAATATACACAAGAATTAGTAGGCAAGACACCTCATTTTGTCTATAGGAGCAACAAAAGCCTGAAAAGAATGCTCTGTGATAAACCTAGCAGAATAGGACAGAAGCCGATAGAGAAAACATGTACTTACCCTTGCAATCACTGCAACTACTGTAAGTTTATTACTAGTGAACAAATCTTTATACATCCAGAAACTAAATATGTTTTCAAGCCAAGGTTTCTAGCTACCTGTGATAGCTCAGGACTGATTTATTTAGCTACCTGTGAACAATGCCCTGCATTTTATGTTGGTTTAACAAAACGTAAGCTCAAAAATAGAGTGTATAACCATGTCTATGATATAAAGAAATTAAACGAACTGAATGCTCTAGCGAAACACATTCAATGTCATCCAGATCACTGCTTTGTGTTTAGAGTACTAGAAATAGTAGAACCAAATGCCAGGGGAGGTGACTATGTTAATCTATTAGAACTTAAAGAACTGAAATGGATTTTTAGATTGAAAGGGCATTATTATCCAGGTTTGAATCTCTACGTTTCAATTAAACCACATCTTAATGCACGCAGGTAATACTCTGCGAAGTGGTATCATTACAATACCTCATATACATTCCTCCTATCTATGAAACACAGTTCTTGTAGCATGGTCTGGTTTTCTTCTTTCTTTTAATTAGACTGATGTGTGTGTTTAGTGATATTTAGATTTTTAGATGTATTAGCATTCCATACATTATATGCCTAACCATTATTGCTGCTTACTTCACAAAATATCCTTCCCCCCCACTTCTTTTTTACTCTCCCACTTCTTTCCCTCATCCCTTGTCCCCCCCCCCCCGACTTTCCCCTTCATTTTGTTTCTACACTGGTTCTTTATAATGGTCTTTATAAAGGCCCCAATAGCCTTATGAAATTATCGTGTACACACATTTTTCATACCTGTACATAGCAATTGGTATATATATATATATATAAGTTAGTTGTATTCATTTTTTAATATATATCTATTTAAAGTGTTTATAGATATATATTTAATCACATATTTAATTATTCTCACATACTTAAACACCTAAAATTTATTCATTCATGTATTTGACTGGATATAATGCATAATTTTATATAGAAGTTATCTGTTAGGAACTTCTTTTATCAGTTCTTTGGTCTATTCGATATATATACATGCCATAAAATGATTAACTTACTTCATTACCATATGTTCATAGAGAAAGTTTAGTGTTTGTTTCTGTTTCATACAGTATTTTTAAGTCCTTTTTAGCATAAATGCTTTTTAGAGTTCACCCCCTTTTAAAATAGCTGTTTTTAACTGATTATTGAGTTTTTAATTGTGTCTAATTGATTGTGATTAAACAATTAAGTGTTCAAACCTATGTATATAAAAAGCTGCTATCTTGTTGAAACATTTATGGTCTGAGGAAGCGTACAGGAAGGTACGCGAAAGCGCTTACCACAATAAAATTATACAGTTTTTAAAAAAGTTTTTGCTGGGTCGTGTTCAGTCCGCAGTTTATTATTTTACTACAGTTACTTTTCCTTTTAACTACGGTCTCTTAGTTGTAGTGGTATTTCATTATAAGTAAATATCTTTTTGTTTTAATTCCGCTACAACAACACAACATGACTACTCCTAATGTGGAACTAGACTATGTGCCAGAACCGAGGATACCAAGAAGGAAAGAAATGTGGACAACTTTGTTAAAAGATGGACTCAATCCTTTATTGGATCTGGACTTGAAAGTACCGAATGGTAATGCAATTGAGATTAATAATGACCACCTAGAAACATTCAATACTAAAATTAAGACCTTGGAAAATGATTTGTATAAGTTCCAACGTTTAAATTGGCAGAGAAAACATATGGAAGCCTGTGTACGCTTCAGGTTGGTCCCCAGAGGCATGCGCATACTTTGCATGCCTTCCTATGGTGATGCTCACCCTCTCCTGCTCAAGAAATGGCAGGAGATTAACTTAGAAGCCAGCATGCAATATGTTCGACTCCTGATAGATTATTTCAGTCCTATCGAAAAAGAGTTACTCACTATAATTAACATCTCCCAACAAGAACTGAATGAAAGTTTCCCAGGAGATCATTATCAACAAAGAATGGACAGTCTATTTAACCAAGTGAGCTCCTATGCCCTCCGGTTGCAGCAAATTAAACATAAGAAGCTACAGCGTGATTTTGAAGACTTTTCCTCAGGGAATGTCTTCATTTGGCCAAGGAGAGACTCACCCAGCACTCAGGCTCATATGCAGACATGTAGTACGGCACCACATGATGACACCATCGTAACAGCAGCAGATCCAACACTGGCTACGTCAAGGGTAGTTCCAGAGGACGTCTCTAAAGAGAATTTTACTACACCGCCTGAAGCCCCCATTGTAATAACACAGTTGGCAGCAACATCAACTCCCCTTCCTAACCAGGAAGCGTATCGCAACAAGCTCGCACACAAGAGTTTGGGTGCAATTCCCAAAAACGACAGTACGGCTTTTTTACCGTACCCTATAAAGAAATTGGTACCCATGAGAGAACGCCGAAACAGCTGGAGCAAGAAAAGGAAGCTATCGGAAGACAACAAAGCCTTCCAGAGAAGGAGACATTACCAATAAGTAACCAGCTTTTCTTTAACTTATCCAGGTACGTTCTTTCAGCATATGATGAAGAGCTTCTTAATAGGGGACTGTCGTTTATCCCATCGCAACGTAGCGTTCTTTCTGATGTTTTAACTGACCTTAGAATGTTTGGGCGTTCAATAGCCCTGAAAATTTTCTTTAAATCTAAACCTACAAAAAGAGACATTGACGAAGCTTATACTTTTAACTTTAAAAGAAAAAGCACGTTTTCTCCTGCCTTACCAGGGCATGTTGAACTTTTTATTAAATTATGTGAAAAGGAACTGTATGAATATTATATGAGTACAAAGAAAAAATGTATGTACTTTAATATGACAAATGGTATGAATTGTTCCCTTTATAACTTGATACATGACCCTTCCCTAACTTTTAGACCTGTAGACAAAGGGGGTGGGGTAGCCATATTTGACAGAACAGTATATGTAAGTCTAATGCTTGATATGTTGAAAGACCACACCACATATCAAGAAATTGATAATCCACAATTGCTAAAAATCTTAGCTAGAGTCAAAGACGAGATTTATGACTTACTTATGTGTGGCCAAATATCAGAAGGGCTGTATGATTATTTTATGATAGAAAAACCGTTCTTACCTGCTATTAAAGGACTGCCTAAAATGCACAAAGGAGTCACACCACCACCCCTTAGACCCATTGTGGCTAGTGAGGGATGGATAACAGAAAAAGTGTCAGTCTACCTAGAAAAAACTCTAAGGCCCATAGTAAATGAAATTCCTAACATACTGAGAGATACCTATCATCTTTTGGACTCCCTAGACTCCATTGGTAAAGTAGTTGTTAAGGGACAACATTTACTGGTAACTTTGGATGTGACCAGTCTCTTTACTTCTATACCTAATGCTGAAGGAGTCCAAGCTGTGAGAGAACTTTTATCAGCATTCCCAAGTCTAAAAAGCAATGACATCATTCTCATTTGTCAGCTGTTAGATTTAGTTCTTTATAACAATGTGTTTGTCTTTGAAGGGTGTTCATACTTGCAGATATCAGGGGTAGCCATGGGCACCCCTAGTGCAAACACCTATGCAAATTTAGTAATGCATAAGTGGGAAAAAGATTTTGTTTTTACTCACCCGTTGTATAGGAAGATATTGGCTTACTACCATTTTGTGGATGATATCTTATTGGTTTGGGAAGGCTCTAAAGAAGAGTTTACTGTCTTTAAAAACCACCTAGAAACTACTACAATATTCCTTAAGTTTACAGCGCATATGTCGTATGAGTCTGTGAATTTCCTTGATGTATGCCTTAGTATAAGTAATGGTAAGTTAGGCTCTACTTTGTTTAGAAAAGCCTGCTGGAGAAATTCAATATTGCACTATGACAGTATGCATCCCCGACATATTTTCAAAGGGATAGTTAGGAGTCAGTTCATCAGAATATCAAAAATCTGCAAAAACAGAGATGATTTAATGTGTGAAGCAGACAACTTGGAGAGGATCTTTCTTGAAAGAAAGTATGAAGAAAAACTAGTGAAAAACATTAGGTTACAAGTTTTGGAAGAAGTTGAAATTTCTAACTCTTTGCCAAAGAAGAACTATATATATGATATGAAAAGTAATAATCTGCACTATTTTGCAGGGAAGTTAAGTTTCCTAACCACTTACACAAATGATAGTCCAAATATTAAGAGAATAATTAGTAATAACTGGAAAGTGTTAATGACTGATGAATATACACAAGAATTAGTAGGCAAGACACCTCATTTTGTCTATAGGAGCAACAAAAGCCTGAAAAGAATGCTCTGTGATAAACCTAGCAGAATAGGACAGAAGCCAATAGAGAAAACAGGTACTTACCCTTGCAATCACTGCAACTATTGTAAGTTTATTACTAGTGAACAAATCTTTATACATCCAGAAACTAAATATGTTTTCAAGCCAAGGTTTCTAGCTACCTGTGATAGCTCAGGACTGATTTATTTAGCTACCTGTGAACAATGCCCTGCATTTTATGTTGGTTTAACAAAACGTAAGCTCAAAAATAGAGTGTATAACCATGTCTATGATATAAAGAAATTAAACAAACTGAATGCTCTAGCGAAACACATTCAATGTCATCCAGATCACTGCTTTGTGTTTAGAGTACTAGAAATAGTAGAACCAAACGCCAGGGGAGGTGACTATGTTAATCTATTAGAACTTAAAGAACTGAAATGGATTTTTAGATTGAAAGGGCATTATTATCCAGGTTTGAATCTCTACGTTTCAATTAAACCACATCTTAATGCACGCAGGTAATACTCTGCGAAGTGGTATCATTACAATACCTCATATACATTCCTCCTATCTATGAAACACAGTTCTTGTAGCATGGTCTGGTTTTCTTCTTTCTTTTAATTAGACTGATGTGTGTGTTTAGTGATATTTAGATTTTTAGATGTATTAGCATTCCATACATTATATGCCTAACCATTATTGCTGCTTACTTCACAAAATATCCTTCCCCCCCTTCTTTTTTACTCTCCCTCTTCTTTCCCTCATCCCTTGTTTCCCCTCCCCCCCCCTGACTTTCCCCTTCATTTTGTTTCTACACTGGTTCTTTATAATGGTCTTTATAAAGGCCCCAATAGCCTTATGAAATTATCGTGTACACACATTTTTCATACCTGTACATAGCAATTGGTATATATATATATATATATATAAGTTAGTTATATTCATTTTTTAATATATATCTATTTAAAGTGTTTATAGATATATATATATTTAATCACATATTTAATTATTCTCACATACTTAAACACCTAAAATTTATTCATTCATTTATTTGACTGGATATAATGCATAATTTTATATAGAAGTTATCTGTTAGGAACTTCTTTTGTCAGTTCTTTGGTCTATTCGATATATATACATGCCATAAAATGATTAACTTACTTCATTACCATATGTTCATAGAGAAAGTTTAGTGTTTGTTTCTGTTTCATACAGTATTTTTAAGTCCTTTTTAGCATAAATGCTTTTTAGAGTTCACCCCCTTTTAAAATAGCTGTTTTTAACTGATTATTGAGTTTTTAATTGTGTCTAATTGATTGTGATTAAACAATTAAGTGTTCAAACCTATGTATATAAAAAGCTGCTATCTTGTTGAAACATTTATGGTCTGAGGAAGCGTACAGGAAGGTACGCGAAAGCGCTTACCACAATAAAATTATACAGTTTTTAAAAAAGTTTTTGCTGGGTCGTGTTCAGTCCGCAGTTTATTATTTTACTACAGTTACTTTTCCTTTTAACTACGGTCTCTTAGTTGTAGTGGTATTTCGTTATAAGTAAGTAATTACTATTGTATGTACCAGTGTCTATTGTAAATACCATTGTAATGTACCAATGTCTATTGTAATTACCATTGTAATGTACCAATGTCTATTGTAATTACCATTGTAATGTACCAATGTCTATTGTAAATACCATTGTAATGTACCAATGCCTATTGTAAATACCAATGTAATGTACCAATGTCTAATGTAATTACCAATGCAATGTACCAATGTCTATTTTAATTACCATTGTAATGTACCAATGTCTATTGTTATTACCATAGTAATGTACCAATTTCTATTGTAAATACTATTGTAATGTACCAATGTCTGTTGTAAATACCATTGTAATGTACCAATGTCTATTGTAATTACCATTGTATGTACCATTGTGTGTTGTAATTACCATTGTAATGTACCAATGTCTTTTGTAATTACCATTGTAATGTACCAAAGTCAATTGTAATTACCATTGTAATGTACAATGTCTATTGTAATTACCATTGTAATGTAACAATGTCTGTTGTAAAGACCATTGTAAAGTACAAATGTATATTGTAATTACCATTGTAATGTACCAATGTCTACTGTAATTACCATTGTAATATACCAATGTCTGTTGTAAATACCATTGTAATGTACCAATGTCTGTTGTAATTACCATTGTAATGTACCAATATCTATTGTAATTACCATTGTAATGTACCAATGTCTATTGTAATTAACATTGTTTGTACCAATGTCTGTTGCAGTTCCCATTGTGATGTACCAATGTCTATGTAATTACCATTGTAGTGTACCAATGTCTATTGAAATTACCATTGTATGCAACAATGTATGGTGTAATTACCATTGTAATGTACCAATGTCTATTGTAATTACCATTATAATGTACCAATGCCTATTGTAAATGCCATTGTAATGTACCAATGTCTATTGTAAATTGCATTGTAATTTACCAATGCCTGTTGTTATTACCATTGTAGTGTACCAATGTCTATTGTAATTACCATTGGAATTTACCAATGTCTATTGTAATTACCATTGTAATGAACAAATGTCTATTGTAATTACCATTGTATGTACCAATGTTTGTTGTGATTACCATTGTAATGTACCAATGTCTATTTTAATTACCATTATAATGTACCAACTTCTATTGTAATTACTATTGTATGTACCAGTGTCTATTGTAAATACCATTGTAATGTACCGATGTCTATTGTAATTACCATTGTAATGTACCAATGTCTATTGTAATTACCATTGTAATGTACCAAGGTCTATTGTAAATACCATTGTAATGTACCAATGCCTATTGTAAATACCAATGTAATGTACCAATGTCTAATGTAATTACCAATGCAATGTACCAATGTCTATTTTAATTACCATTGTAATGTATCAATGTCTATTGTTATTTCCATAGTAATGTACCAATTTCTATTGTAAATACCATTGTAATGTACCAATGTCTGTTTTAAATACCATTGTAATGTACCAATGTCTATTGTAATTACCATTGTATGAACCATTGTGTGTTGTAATTACCATTGTAATGTACCAATGTCTTTTGTAATTACCATTGTAATGTACCAAAGTCAATTGTAATTACCATTGTAATGTACAATGTCTATTGTAATTACCACTGTAATGTAACAATGTCTGTTGTAAATACCATTGTAAAGTACAAATGTATATTGTAATTACCATTGTAATGTACCAATGTCTACTGTAATTACCATTGTAATATACCAATGTCTGTTGTAAATACCATTGTAATGTACCAATGTCTGTTGTAATTACCATTGTAATGTACCAATATCTATTGTAATTACCATTGTAATGTACCAATGTCTATTGTAATTACCATTGTATGTACCAATGTCTGTTGCAGTTCCCATTGTGATGTATCAATGTCTATGTAATTACCATTGTAGTGTACCAATGTCTATTGTAATTACCATTGTATGCAACAATGTATGGTGTAATTACCATTGTAATGTACCAATGTCTATTGTAATTACCATTATAATGTACCAATGCCTATTGTAAATACCATTGTAATGTACCAATGTTTATTGTAAATTGCATTGTTATTTACCAATGTCTGCTTTTATTACCATTGTAGGGTACCAATGTCTATTGTAATTACCATTGTAATGTACCAATGTCTATTGTAATTACCATTGTAATGAACAAATGTCAATTGTAATTACCATTGTATGTACCGTTGTTTGTTGTGATTACCATTGTAATGTACCAATGTCTATTTTAATTACCATTGTAATGTACCAAAGTCTATTGTAATTACTATTGTATGTACCAATGTCTATTGTAAATACCATTGTAATGTACCAATGTCTATTGTAATTACCATTGTAATGTACCAATGTCTATTGTAATTACCATTGTAATGTACCAATGTCTATTGTAATTACCATTGTAATGTACCAATGTCTATTGTAAATACCATTGTAATGTACCAATGCCTATTGTAAATACCAATGTAATGTACCAATGTCTAATGTAATTACCAATGCAATGTACCAATGTCTGTTGTAAATACCATTGTAATGTAGCAATGTCTATTGTAATTACCATTGTATGTGCCATTGTGTGTTGTAATTACCATTGTAATGTACCAATGTCTTTTGTAATTACCATTGTAATCTACCAAAGTCAATTGTAATTACCATTGTAATGTACAATGTCTATTGTAATTACCATTGTTATGTAACAATGTCTGTTGTAAATACCATTGTAAAGTACAAATGTATATTGTAATTACCATTGTAATGTACCAATGTCTACTGTAATTACCATTGTAATATACCAATGTCTGTTGTAAATACCATTGTAATGTACCAATGTCTGTTGTAATTACCATTGTAATGTACCAATATCTATTGTATTTACCAATGTAATGTACCAATGTATATTGTACATAACATTGTTTGTACCAATGTCTGTTGCAGTTCCCATTGTGATGTACCAATGTCTATGTTATTACCATTGTAGTGTAGAAATGTCTATTGAAATTACCATTGTATGCAATAATGTATGCTGTAATTACCATTGTAATGTACCAATGTCTATTGTAATTACCATTGTAATGTATCAAAGTCTATTGTAATTACCATTGTATGCACGAATGTCTATTGTAATTTCCATTGTAATGTATCGATGTCTATTGTAATTACCATTGTGATATAGCAATGTATATTGTAATTACTATTGTAATGTACCAATGTCTGTTGTAATTACCATTGTAATGTACCAATGTCTATTGTAAATAGTATTGTAATGTACCAATGTCTATTGTAATTATCATTGCAATGTACCAATCCCTATTATAATTACCATTGTAATGTACCAGTGTCTATTGTAATTACCAATGTAATGTACCAATGTCTGATGTAAATACCATTGTATGCACCAATGTCTATTGTAAATACTATTGCAATGTACCAATGTCTGTTGTAAATACCATTGTAATGTACCAATGTCTATTGTAATTACCATTGCAATGTACCAATGCCTATTAAAATTACCATTGTAATGTACCAATGTCAATTGTAATTACCAATGTAATGTACCAATGTCTGATGTAAATACCATTGTAATGTACCAATGTCTATTGTAAATACTATTGTAATGTACCAATGCCTATAGTAATTATCATTGTAATGTACCAATGTCTATTGTAATTAACACTGTAATGTACCAATGTCTATTGTAAATACCATTGTAATGTACCAATGTCTTTTGTAAATACCATTGTAATGAACCAATGTCTATTGTAATTACCATGGTAATGTACCAGTGTCTATTGTAATTACCATTGTAATGCACCAATGTATGTTGTAAATATCATTGTAAAGTACCAATGTCTGTTGTAAATACCATTATAATGTACCAATGTCTGTTGTAAATACCATTGTAATGTACCAATGTCTATTGTAAATAGCATTGTAATGTACCAGTCTGTTGTAATTACCATTGTAATTTTCCAATGTCTATTGTAAACAGCACTGTAATGTACCAATGTCTTTTGTAAATATCATTGTAATGTCCCAATGTCTATTGTAAGTACCATTGCAATGTAGCGATGTCAAATTTAATTACCATTGTAATGTATCAATGTCTATTGTAATTACCATTGTAATGTACCAAAGTCTACTGTAAATACCATTGTAATGTATCAATGTCTGTTGTAATTACCATTCCAATGCACCAATGTCTAATGTAATTACCATTGTAATGTACCAATGTCTATTGTAATTACCATTGTAATGTAAAAATGTCTATTGTAATTACCATTGTAATGTACCAATGTCTGTTGTAAATACTATTGTAATGTACCAATGTCTATTGTAATTACCATTGTAATGTACCAATGTCTATTGTAATTACCATTATAATGTACCAATGCCTATTGTAAATAACATTGTAATGTACCAATGTCTATTGCAAATTGCATTGTAATTTACCAATGCCTGTTGTTATTACCATTGTAGTGTACCAATGTCTATTGCATTTACCATTGTAATGTACCAATGTCTATTGTAATTACCATTGTAATGAACAAATGTCTATTGTAATTACCATTGTATGTACCAATGTTTGCTGTGATTACCATTGTAATGTACCAATGTCTATTTTAATTACCATTATAATTTACCAACGTCTATTGTATTTACTATTGTGTGTACCAGTGTCTATTGTAAATACCATTGTCATGTACCGATGTCTATTGTAATTACCATTGTAATGTACCAATGTCTATTGTAATTACCATTGTAATGTACCAATGTCTATTGTAATTACCATTGTAATGTACCAAGGTCTATTGTAAATACAATTTTAATGTACCAATGCCTATTGTAAATACCAATGTAATGTACCAATGTCTAATGTAATTACCAATGCAATGTACCAATGTCTATTTTAATTAGCATTGTAATATACCAATGTCTATTGTTATTACCATAGTAATGTACCAATTTCTATTGTAAATACTATTGTATTGTGCCAATGTCTATTGTAATTACCATTGTATGAACCATTGTGTGTTGTAATTACCATTGTAATGTACCAATGTCTTTTGTAATTACCATTGTAATGTACTAAAGTCTGTTGTAATTAGCATTGTAATGTACAATGTCTATTGTAATTACCATTGTTATGTAACAATGTCTGTTGTAAATACCATTGTAAAGTACAAATGTATATTGTAATTACCATTGTAATGTACCAATGTCTACTGTAATTACTACTGTAATATACCAATGTCTGTTGTAAATACCATTGTAATGTACCAATGTCTGTTGTAATTACCATTGTAATGTACCAATATCTATTGTAATTACCATTGTAATGTACCAATGTCTATTGTAATTACCATTGTATGTACCAATGTCTGATGCAGTTCCCATTGTGATGTACCAATGTCTATGTAATTACCAGTGTAGTGTACCAATGTCTATTGAAATTACCATTGTATGCAACAATGTATGTTATAATTACCATTGTAATGTACCAATGTCTATTGTAATTACCATTGTAATGTACCGATGTCTATTGTAATTACCATTGTAATGTACCGATGTCTATTGTAATTACCATTGTAATATACCAATGTCTATTGTAATTACTATTGTAATGTACCAATGTCTGTTGTAATTACCATTGTAATGTAAAAATGTCTATTGTAAATACCATTGTAATTTACCAATGTCTATTGTAATTATCATTGCAATGTACCAATCCCTATTATAATTACCATTGTAATGTACCAGTGTCTATTGTAATTACCATTGCAATGTACCAATGTATATTGTAATTAGCATTGTAATGTACCAATCTCTGTTGTAAATACCATTGTAATGTACCAATGTCTATTGTAAATACCATTGTAATGTACCAATGTCTGTTGTAAATACCATTGTTATGTACCAATGTCTTTGTAAATTCCAACATAATGTATCAATGTCTGTTGCAAATACCATTGTAATGTACCAATGTCTATTGTAATTATCATTGTAATTTACCAATGTCTGTTGTAAATACCATTGTAATGAATCAATGTCTATTGTAAATACCATTCTAATGTACTAATGTCTGTTTTAAATACCATTGTAATGCACCAATGCCTATTTTAAATACCATTGTAATGAAAGCACCAATGTCTATTGCAAATAGCATTGTAATTACCATTGTAATGTACCAATGCCTATTGTAAATAGCATTGTAATGTACCAATGTCTGTTGTAATTACCATTGTAATGTACCAATGTCTATTGTAAATAGCATTGTAATGTACCAATGTTTGTTGTAAATACCATTGTAATGTACCAATGTCTACTGTAAATACCATTGTAATGTACCAATGTCTATTGTAATTAACATTGTAATGTACCAATATCTATTGTAAATACCATTGTAATGTACCAATGTCTTTTGTAAATACCATTGTAATGAACCAATGTCTATTGTAATTACCATGATAATGTACCAGTGTCTATTGTAATTACCATTGTAATGCACCGATGCCTGTTGTAAATACCATTGTAATGTACCAGTGTTTGTTGTAAATACCACTGTAATGTACCAATGTCTAATGTAATTACCATTGTAATGTACCGTCTGTTGTAAATACCTTTGTAATGTACCAATTTCTATTGTAATTACCATTCTAATTTCCCAATGTCTATTCTAATTACCATTGTAATGTACCAATGTCAATTGTAATTACCATTGTAATATACCAATGTTTTGTAAATACAAATTGTAATGTACAAATATGTGTTGTAAATACCATTGTGATGTACCATTGTCTATTTATTTTATTTATTTATTTTACATTTGTTAACCGGGCTAGTCTAGCTGGATATATGTCCATTTTCAGTAGAGGCCCGAGGAGAAAAGCTCCACACATAAATCTATACTACGAGACATATTAATAAAAAAATTTAAGTACAATAAGAATATACATTTAGTAATAAGAACAACAAATACTTAAGGCACACACAAAAATATACTAGGTCAGTAGTAGCATCACAATTTAAAATGCTAAAGATTAGCAGTTAGTTTCAATAATCCGGAGAGAAAGAAGTATAACAAGAGTTTAGAAGGGATTAATGTAGAAATACAAGAGAGGAGAAGAGAGAGAAACAAAAGTCTAGAAGGAGAAGAAAAAAAGAAGATGGAAAAGAGGGCAGGGGAGAGAAAAGAGGAGTCAGAGCATAAGAGGAGAGGAACAGGGCAAGGAAAAAAGTAAGTATATGTGTAGCTAATAAGACAGTTTATAGTTAAAGTAGAGTATGGGGGGAATGAAGAAGGTTAGTCAGGAGTCCAACAGGAACAAAGCCAGTGATTTTGGAAGTACAGTTTGATTTTTTGTTTAAAGAGTGGTAAGGAGGAGATTAGAGTGATATCTCTGGGTAGCAGATTCCATGTCCTACCTACAGTATTAGTGAACAGAGAGTCACCAGCTAAGTTATGAGATTTTACAGATTTGGTCATGAGTTTAGAAGAAGATCAAGGGAGGTAAGATTGTTATAGGGATTAAAAGTTGAGAAAGTATAGGGTGTTATCAGGTTGGTAAAGTATCTTGTGGGCAATAGTAAGTTGTGAGATCATAAGACAGTTTTGTAGCTCTAGCCAGCCTAGGAGTTTTAGGTTATGACAGTGATGTGTTCTGAAAGGGTTACCGGTGGCAAAGCGGGCAATGCTATTGTAACAAATTGCTAGTTTATTTAGGTTAGCCTTCTTAAGGTTAGTGAAAATAGGTGAGGCGTAAAAGAGAGTAGATATCAGATGGGAGTGGGCGATAGTAGCTCTGGTAGAAGGTGTGAGAAATGGCTTAATACAGTATAATGATCCTATTTTTTTGTTAACTGTTTTGATGTTGTTGGTGTGTTGATCAAAAGTGAGATTGTTATCAATGGTTATTCCTAGCAGTTTTGTTGTCAAGTCAGGAGAGATGACAGTGGTGTCATTTGACAAGATGTTGAAGTTTAATGGGGAGGCTCAAGTGGTAGGAGTGAAAAGGAGCAGTTTAGGTTTTTAGCATTGAGGAGGAGGTACCGTCTAGTAAACCAGGTTTCTACAGTATTGAAGGTAGTTTGAGTTAGTGAGAGTAGCTCTGAGGAGGTAGATGCTGAACAAATAATAGTGGAGTTGTCAGCGTATTGGATGCAGGTAGCTTGAGGGATTACAGTGTTAAGATCGTTTATGTAAAGGGAGAAGAGAAGTGGCCCAAGAATGGAGCCCTGCAGGACTCCAATAGAAACAGGCAATAAGGAAGAGATATGGTTGTCCCAAAGAACGGCTTGTTGTCTGTTGCTTAGATAAGAAGTAAACCATTTAATAGCAAGGTTATCAAATGAGAGGGATTCAAGGATGTTAATAAGGGAAGAGTGGTTCACCATGTCAAAAGCTTTAGAGAGGTCAATGAATAGAGCAGAGGAGAAAAGATTGGAGTTACGATAGTTGTTGATGGTATCAACAAAGGAGAGGAGGGCAGTGGAGGTGCTATGGTGAGGTCTAAAGCCATGTTGACAGTTGGCTATAATGTTGTGTAAAGAGAGATACTGAACAAGTTGCTGATGGATACATTTCTCCATTATCTTAGCTAGAGGTGAGAGAAGAGCAATAGGTCTAAAGTTAGTGTAATCAATAGAGCTACCACCTTTGTGTAGTGGGATAATGTGAGAGACTTTCCATATATCTGGTATGGTTCCCTCTTGGATAGTCCTATTTCTGAGTATAGATATTGGGTATGCAATCTGTTTTAGCAGCCTTTTGAAGAAAGAGAGAAGGGAGTTTGTCAGCAGGGGGGGTGCAGGGTTTCAGTTTGAGAATAAGCTTATAGATGAAAGAGGTAGGGATAGAATGAAGAGTGAAGTTGTGGGGGGAGTCAATTAGATTATTTGGAGGGTAAAAGTTATTGGTGTTCAGTTGTCTAGCAATAGATTGAATGGTTTCTATAAAAAATGAATTAAAAGTGTTTGCAGTATGGTTAGGGGTATCTGGGTCTGCGTTTAGAGGGGAGGGAGTTTTTGATGTTCCAGGTGAAAGGAGTTTGTTGTTGTAATTACCATTGTAATGTACCAATGTCTATTGTAATTACCATTGCATTGTACCAATGTATATTGTAAATAACATTGTAATGTACCAATGTCTGTTCTAAATACCATTGTAATGTACCAATGTCTATTGTAATTACCATTGTAATGTAAAAATGTCTATTGTAATTACCATTGCAATGTACCAATGTCTGTTGTAAATACTATTGTAATGTACCAATGTATATTGTAATTACCATTGTAATGTACCAATGTCTATTGTAATTACCATTATAATGTACCAATGCCTAATGTAAATACCATTGTAATGTACCAATGTCTATTGTAAATTGCATTGTAATTTACCAATGCCTGTTATAACCATTGTAGTGTACCAATGTCTATTGTAATTACCATTGTAATGTACCAATGTCTATTGTAATTACCATTGTAATGAACAAATGTATATTGTAATTTCCATTGTATGTACCAATGTTTGCTGCGATTACCATTGTAATGTACCAATGTCTATTTTAATTACCATTATAATGTACCAACGTCTATTGTAATTACTATTGTATGTACCAATGTCTATTGTAAATACCATTGTAATGTACCGATGTCTATTGTAATTACCATTGTAATGTACCAATGTCTATTGTAATTACCATTGTAATGCACCACTGTCTATTGTAATTAACATTGTAATGTACAAATGACTATTGTAAATACCATTGCAATGTGCCAATGCCAATTGTAAATACCAATGTAATGTACCAATGTCTAAATGTAATTACCAATGCAATGTACCAATGTCTATTTTAATTACCATTGTAATGTACCAATGTCTATTGTAAATACCATTGTAATGTATCTATGTCTGTTGTAAATACCATTGTAATGTACCAATGTCTATTGTAATTACCATTGTATGTACCATTGTGTGTTGTAATTACCATTGTAATGTACCAATGTCTGTTGTAAATACCATTGTAATGTACCAATGTCTTTTGTAATTACCATTGTAATGTACCAAAGTCTATTGTAATTACCATTGTAATGTACAATGTCTATTGTAATTACCATTGTAATGTAACAATGTCTGTTGTAAATACCATTGTAAAGTACACATGTATATTGTAATTACCATTGTAATGTACCAATGTCTACTGTAATTACCATTGTAATATACCAATGTCTGTTGTAAATACCATTGTAATGTACCAATGTCTGTTGTAATCACCATTGTAATGTACCAATATCTATTGTAATTACCATTGTAATGTACGAATGTCTATTGTAATTACCACTGTAATGTACCAATGTCTATTGTAATTACCATTGTAATGTACCAATGTCTATTGTAATTACCATTGTATGTACCAATGTCTGTTGCAGTTCCCATTGTGATGTATCAATGTCTATGTAATTACCATTGTAGTGTACCAATGTCTATTGTAATTACCATTGTATGCAACAATGTATGTTGTAATTACCATTGTAATGTACCAAAGTCTATTGTAATTACCATTGTAATGTATCAATGTCTATTGTAATTACCATTGTACGCACCAATGTCTATTGTACTTTCCATTGTAATGTACCGATGTCTATTGTAATTACCATTGTAATATACCAATGTCTATTGTAATTACTATTGTAATGTACCAATGTCTGTTGTAATTACCATTGTAATGTAAAAATGTCTATTGTAAATACCATTGTAATTTACCAATGTCTATTGTAATTATCATTGCAATGTACCAATGTCCATTATAATTACCATTGTAATGTACCAGTGTCTATTGTAATTACCATTGCAATGTACCAAAGTATATTGTAAATAGCATTGTAATGTACCAATGTCTGTTGTAAATACCATTATAATGTACCAATGTCTATTGTAAATACCATTGTAATGTACCAATGTCTGTTGTAAATACCATTGTTATGTACCAATGTCTGTTGTAAATTCCAATGTAATGTATCAATGTCTGTTGCAAATACCATTGTAATGTACCAATGTCTATTGTAATTACCATTGTAATTTACCAATGTCTGTTGTAAATACCATTGTAATGTACCAATGTCTATTGTAAATACCATTTTAATGTACCAATGTCTGTTGTAAATACCATTGTAATGTACCAATGCCTATTTTAAATACCATTGTAATGAATGTACCAATGTTTATTGTAAATAGCATTGTAATGTACCAATGCCTGTTGTAATTACCATTGTAATGTACCAATGCCTATTGTAAATGGCATTGTAATGTACCAATGTCTCTTGTAATTACCATTGTAATGTACCAATGTCTATTGTAAATAGCATTGTAATGTACCAATGTCTTTTGTAAATACGTTGTAATGAACCAATGTCTATTGTAATTATCATGGCAATGTACCAGTGTCCATTGTAATTACCATTGCAATGCACCAATGACTATTGTAATTATCATTGTAATGTACCAATGTATATTGTAGTTACTATTGTAATTTACCAATGTATATTGTAAATACCATTGTAATGTACCAATGTCTGATGTAAATACCATTGTAATGTACCAATGTCTACTGTAAATACCATTGTAATGTACCAATGTCTATTGTAATTATCATTGTAATGTACCAATGTCTATTGTAATTAACACTGTAATGTACCAATGTATATTGTAATTACCATTGTAATGTACCAATGTCTGATGTAAATACCATTGTAATGTACCAATGTCTACTGTAGATACCATTGTAATGTACCAATGTCTATTGTAATTATCATTATAATGTACCAATGTCTATTGTAATTAACACTGTAATGTACCAATGTCTATTGTAAATACCATTGTAATGCACCAATGTCTTGTGTAAATACATTGTAATGAACCAAAGTCTATTCTAATTACCATGGTAATGTACCAGTGTCTATTGTAATTACCATTGTAATGCACCAATGTCTGTTGTAAATACCATTTTAATGTACCAATGTCTGTTGTAAATACCATTGTAATGTACCAATGTCTGTTGTAAATACCATTGTAATGTACCAATGTCTATTGTAAATAGCATTGTAATGTACCAATGTCTGTTGTAATTACCATTGTAATGTACCAATGTCTATTGTAAATAGCACTGTAATGTACCAATGTCTGTTGTAAATATCATTGCAATGTCCCAATGTCTATTGTAAGTACCATTGCAATGTATCAATGTCGAATTTAATTACCATTGTAATGTTTCAATGTCTATTGTAATTACCATTGTAATGTACCAATGTCTATTGTAAATACCATTGTAATGTATCAATGTCTGTTGTAATTACCATTGTAATGTACCAATGTCTATTGTAATTACCATTGTAATGTACCAATGTCTATTGTAATTACCATTGTAATGTAAAAATGTCTATTGTAATTACCATTGTAATGTACCAATGTCTATTGTAATTACCATTATAATGTACCAATGCCTATTGTAAATACCATTGTAATGTACCAATGTATTTTGTAAATTGCATTGTAATTTACCAATGCCTGTTGTTATTACCATTGTAGTGTACCAATGTCTATTGTAATTACCATTGTAATGTACCAATGTCTATTGTAATTACCATTGTAATGAGCTAATGTCTATTCTAATTACCATTGTATGTACCAATGTTTGTTGTAATTACCATTGTAATGTACCAATGTCTATTTTAATTACCATTATAATGTACCGTCTATTGTATTTACTATTGTGTGTACCAGTGTCTATTGTAAATACCATTGTAATGTACCAATGTCTATTGTAATTACCATTGTAATGTACCAATGTCTATTGTAATTACCATTGTAATGTACCAATGTCTATTGTAATTACCATTGTAATGTACCAATGTCTATTGTAAATACCATTGTAATGTACCAATGCCTATTGTAAATACCAATGTAATGTACCATTGCCTAATGTAATTACCAATGCTATGTACCAATGTCTATTTTAATTACCATTGTAATGTACCAATGTCTATTGTTATTACCATAGTAATGTACCAATGTCTATTGTAAATACCATTGTAATGTACCAATGTCTGTTGTAAATACCATTGTAATGTACCAATGTCTATTGTAAATAGCATTGTAATGTACCAATGTCTTTTGTAATTACCATTGTAATGTACCAAAGCCTATAGTAATTACCATTGTAATGTACAATGTCTGTTGTAAATACCATTGTAAAGTACACATGTATATTGTAATTACCATTGTAATGTACCAATGTCTATTGTAAATACCATTGTAATGTACCAATGTCTTTTGTAATTACCATTGTAATGTACCAAAGTCTATTGTAATTACCATTGTAATGTACCAATGTCTATTGTAATTACCATTGTAATGTAACAATGTCTGTTGTAAATACCATTGTAAAGTACCAATGTATATTGTAATTACCATTGTAATGTACCATTGTATTTAGTCGAAAAACCAAGCATTTACTGTATTTTCTGTTTGTGTGTGTAAAAAAAGAAAAAAAACCAAAAGAATACTTCTGCTTTCCTAACTTTCCTAGCTAGTTGTTCCAGTGATCAGATTTTGCTGATCCCTGGGCTTTGTATTTGGTTCCTGTGATCCTCCATTTTCTTGTGTGGCCAGAGGGAAGTTTCTTTACTCACCAGTGAGAGTGGGGAGTACTGAGCTGCCTGTTTGTCCTCAGAGGAGTGGTTTGAAACAGTAACTGGTAATTCATTGGCCATGTCGGGTAATTTCCTGCATTTTCCAGCCCCCTGCTATAAAGCACGCTTTAGCGCAATTTAGAGCGGAGTTGCTACAGGAGCACACAAGAGCAGCGGCGGTTAATCAAGGTTAAACTATTCGGGCTACCTAAAGTCCACTCTTCAAATTTTCCCTTTAAACAGCCTTCCTTGAACTGTACTGCCGATCAAACCAGCGTATTCTACATCTAAAAAGTTCAGCTCTACTTAATTCCTAAGTAGACTATTCTCTATCTGTAAAGCCTAGCACTTGCTCCTAAAGTACTTTTTACCTTGATATAGCACTTTTATTATACTTAGTACCCCACCAGCCTAAAAACCCCCTTCTTGATCACCCACACCCCCGGAGTCTTTTTAAAGTTTTTGTCTATTCCTTCTAGCATGTCGAGGGATCAGTTGCTAGTGTCCTCTCCTGCTCAGCTGGTGAATCTGGGAATATTGAGGCAATGTTACAATTGCCTCATGTACACAGACAACCCTCTCCTTCTCCCACAAAACACAAATACATGCGAGAGATGCAACTATACAGCCAAACTGGAGGCTGAGCTCTCTCAACATAGGACTGGCAAGACCAGACAGGAGGAGAAGGTAACCACACACACCACAAACCCAGTCTCACATAGTACCATCACAACTTTAAATCATACACATAAACACACAAAGACATACTCGGAGGCTCTGATCAAAAATCTACCAAAACAGCAGAGGCCACCAAAGCAGACACCCAAACAACTGCCACCTCAAGACAAAACACATGCAACACATAGACCACATAGTCAGTGTGCCAAACAGTCACAGCCCTTAAGGCCAAACACAATGCCAGACACACTCGTCATTGGTGACCCCATAGTCAGACAAACTGACGTCCCGTCACCAGATTGAGTAAGGAGAAGGTCCCAGTAAGCTGCCTGTCGGGCACTAGAATCCGCCACATAATGCAAGCACACAGGTCTCTCAACAGCAGGTACAAGTATGACTCAGTCATTGTCCACGCTGGTGTGAACGACCTGAGACGTACCTCCCTGGACTACATGAGAAGAGACATAGAGGAGCTCTCTGATTATGTAGCCCAGGCAGGTATGACCCTGACCTTGAGCAGTATCCTACCTTCACCAAGAATGATGCCACAATACAGAGATAAGATGATCAGCTTTAATAATTGGCTTAAACTCTGGTGTCATTCAAAGGGGAGCCAATGTCTGTCTGCCTGGGACGACATGCTGGACAAGCCATGCTGCTTCGCAAGGGACGGCTTGCACCTGTCACCCCTGGGCTTCCGGATATTGGCAAAGGCTCTTGCCACCCCCATAGTGCCTTTTTTAGGCAAGGCTCAAATCCTAAACCTACCACCCTAGAACACAAAAAAGGAAAAAAACTAAGGGTAATGCTGCTCAACACCAGAAGTCTCAACCTCAAGATTCACTCACTCGAGGCCCTTCTCAGTATGGAGAACATCGATGTCTGTGCTGTGACTGAAACCTGGTTCAGGGCTCCTGAGAGCACCCCAGCACTATCAGGTTTTACCTCATATCATGCGTTCCGGCCCCAAAATCCGGACACCACCAAGAAAGGAGGGGGGGGTGTCCATATTCATCAAGGACACCCACACCTCAAGGTTGGTGGCAACGCACGATGCATCGGAGACCATCCAGGTGCAATTAACCATAGGCAAGGCTGCTCTGCAATTTGTAGCATGTTACAGGCCACCCTCTCAAACTCAGGAACATCACATAGCTTTCCTGAAAACACTGGAGGGGATAAATGTATCTCCAAATACCATCATACTAGGTGACTTCAACTACCCGAATATAGACTGGGAGCACTAATCTAGCCCCAACACTCTAGCCCAAAGGTTCCTAGAGTTCATAAACTCAAATGCTATGGAACAACTAGTCACCATCCCGACAAGACGTGAAAACATACTTGATCTCATCATCTCGAACATGGGGTCACAATGTTCAACACCGGAAGTATACCCCTCACTGGTGAGATCAGATCATAAACTAATCTCACTGGAAGTCCACATCCCGCCCCCGCCTGAGATAAAAAAGACCACAGTGAAGAACTTCTCAAAAGCCGACTTCACACTTCTGAAGACTAGTGTGGTCTCTTTTAAGGCCCCCGAGCCTGCGGAAACCATTACTCAAGCCACTGAATCACTTACAAATGCCTTCTACCAGCACCTACAGGACTGCATGGATCAGGCAATCCCAAACAAAACAAAGACTCTTTGTACCAAAGGCAAGCGTCCAGTCTGGTGGACCCCAGCCATAAACAAGCTCTACAACAAAAGGAGGAAGCTACTCTAAGATAGAGCAAAATCCCTAAAAGGTAAGACACCTTTGATCATTATAAGTAAAAAACTACAATCTCTCATAAAATCATCCAAGGCAAATTTTGAGAGAAAAATCGCTAAGGACTCAAAAGACAATCATAAGGCCTTCTTTAGCTATGTCAGAAACTTGGGAGGAAACTCCCAGATATGCTCAGAATTAGTTCAAAATGATGTAAAAATCACTGAACCTACAGACATTGCCAACATACTGGCTGACAGGTTCAGTGCAAACTTCTCCCCCCCCCAAAAGGAGAGATATCTATACCAGAGGATTGCAGCTCCCCAAACATCTCTAACGCTCAGGTGAGAACTGCTCTCTCCAAGGCGAAAAACACAGCATCCATGGGACCAGATGGTGTCCTCGGTTGTGTGCTCCACGAACTCAATGAAGAATTAAACCCACAGTTAGGACAGCTGTTTAATCTTAGCCTCACCTCAGGATATGTACCCAAGGAGTGGCGTACGGCAACTGTGGTCCCACTTCACAAAGGCGGTGCCTCCACCGACCCTGGAAATTACCGTCCCATCAGCTTGACAAGCCTGATCTGCAAAGCTATGGAGAGGATCATAAATGAACTCATAAATAAAGACATAGGGGACTTGCAGACTTTGGATCCAACCCAGTTTGGCTTTGTCAAAGGCAGATCATGCCTTTTAAACTTGGTTGACTTTTTCAAACAGTCACCAAGGCCATTGATGAGGGAAAGGCAGTCCACACAGCCTACCTCGACCTGGCAAAGGCTTTCAACACAATACCCCACTCAGGTATCATTGAAAAACTCATCAGCTTAAATGTTAACCCATACATCACAAGATGGGTAGCAAACTGGCTAAGTGACAGAACCCACAGGGTGAGAGTTGCTGGCGCCATGTCAGACTCAAAGCCTGTCACAAGTGGTGTCCCACAGGGCTCAGTCCTGGGCCCACTCTTGTTCGGCATCTACTTTTCAGAAGTACAAGCAAACACAGGAGGGTTATGGCTGACAAAATTTGCAGATGACTGCAAACTGGGTTCCATAGTCGAGAACACATCTGACACAGATATCCTTCAGAAGGGTCTCATAGAAACGGATAACTGGTGCCAGAGCCATGGACTAAAGTTAAATGCCAAAAAATGCATAGTCATACCATTCGGAAAAAACAAGGTTACCCCCAGCTACCATATAGGTGGCAATCTACTGAGCACAGAAGAGATTATCAGGGATCTGGGGACCCTGGTTGACAGTAACCTTTTGTTTGACACTCACGTCGCCAAAGTAGTTAGGAAGACCTTCTACATTGCCCACCTGATCATGAAGGGATTCACATCTAGATCAAGGGAGGTCATCATCCCCCTGTACTCATCACTCATCAGACCAATGATTGAGTACAATGCCCCATTCGGAATGTATCTGACCCGACACGTGTAGCAACTGGAAAGGCCCCAAAAGTTCCTCACCAAAAGGATAAAGGGTCTCAAAAATATGTCTTATGCTGCCCGACTGAAGGAACTCCGGCTCTATTCAGTCGCTTACCGGCTGCTCAGAGGTGACCTGTGCCTGACATACAAGGCCATGTCCAACCCAGAACTGATGAACATGCTTCACCTCAAAAAGTCTAGATCCCTCAGAACTACGAGGGCGGGAGACATAAAACTTGACACGGTTATTAATAGGACGTGTTGGAGGGGCAGATTCATCACCCAGAGACTCCCCATGCTGTGGAACAAAATCCCGGTACATGTGAGGCAGAGCACCTCGCTGGCCTTGTTCAAGAGAAATCTTGACCAATGGATGGGAGATCACAGATATACCCCAAGGACTACCTCAGTGTCACTGCTTGACAGAGGCACAGCAAAATAATGGGCATAGTATCCTTCAAACTAAAGGGGTGGCGAAAGCCACAAAACTCTGGGCTAGGCTTATAAATGCCCTTGGGCAGATAGCCTAGTATGAACCTATGAACCTATGAACCTATGTCTACTGTAATTACCATTGTAATATACCAATGTCTGTTTTAAATACCATTGTAATGTACCAATGTCTGTTGTAATTACCATTGTAATGTACCAATATCTATTGTAATTACCATTGTAATGTACCAATGTCTTTGTAATTACCGTTGTATGTACCAATGTCTGTTGCAGTTACCATTGTAGTGTACCAAAGTCTATTGAAATTACCATTGTATGCAACAATGTATGCTGTAATTACCATTGTAATGTACCAATGTTTATTGTAATTACCATTGTAATGTATCAATGTCTATTGTAATTTCCATTGTAATGTACAGATGTCTATTGTAATTACCGTTGTAATGTATCGATGTCTGTTGTAATTACCATTGTAATGTACCAATGTCTATTGTAAATACCATTGTAATGTACCAATGTCTATTGTAAATACCATTGTAATGTACCAATGTCTGTTGTAAATACCATTGTTATGTACCAATGTCTTTGTAAATTCCAACATAATGTATCAATGTCTGTTGCAAATACCATTGTAATGAATCAATGTCTATTGTAAATACCATTCTAATGTACTAATGTCTGTTGTAAATACCATTGTAATGCACCAATGCCTATTTTAAATACCATTGTAATGAAAGCACCAATGTCTATTGCAAATAGCATTGTAATTACCATTGTAATGTACCAATGCCTATTGTAAATAGCATTGTAATGTACCAATGTCTGTTGTAATTACCATTGTAATGTACCAATGTCTATTGTAAATAGCATTGTAATGTACCAATGTTTGTTGTAAATACCATTGTAATGTACCAATGTCTATTGTAATTATCATTGTAATGTACCAATGTCTATTGTAATTACCATTGTAATGTACCAATGTCTGATGTAAATACCATTGTAATGTACCAATGTCTACTGTAAATACCATTGTAATGTACCAATGTCTATTGTAATTAACATTGTAATGTACCAATATCTATTGTAAATACCATTGTAATGTACCAATGTCTTTTGTAAATACCATTGTAATGAACCAATGTCTATTGTAATTACCATGGTAATGTACCAGTGTCTATTGTAATTACCATTGTAACGTATCAATGTCTGTTGTCAATACTATTGTAATGTACCAATGTGTGTTGTACATACCATTGTAATGTACCAATGTCTAATGTAATTACCATTGTAATGTACCAACGTCTGTTGTAAATACCTTTGTAATGTACCAATTTCTATTGTAATTACCATTCTAATCTCCCAATGTCTATTCTAATTACCATTGTAATTTAGCAATGTTTATTGTAATTACCATTGTAATATACCAATGTTTTGTATATACAAATTGTAATGTACAAATATGTGTTGTAAATACCATTGTGATGTACCATTGTCTATTGTAATTACCATTGTAATGTACCAATGTCTATTGTAATTACCATTGTAACGTACCAATGTCTGTTGTCAATAGCATTGTAATTTACCAATGTCTGTTGTAAATACCATTGTAATGTACCAATGTCTATTGTAATTGCAATTGTAATGTACAAATGTCTGTTGTAAATATCATTGTAATATACCAATGTCTATTGTAATTACCATTGTAATATTCCAATGTCTATTGTTATTACCATTGTAATGTACCAATGTCTGTTGTAAATACCATTGTAATGTACCAATGTCTGTTGTAAATACCATTGTAATGTACCAATGTTTATTGTAATTACCACTGTAATGCACCATTGGGATGGTGGCCTAATGGTTAAGGTGCTTGCCTTACAAACACAAGGTGCAGGGTTTGAGTCTCACAAGGGATAACTGGCTAGGCTTAAAATGGCTCGCAAGGGCAGTTAGCTTAGTACTAACCTATGAACCTATGAACCTATGAACCTATAGCAACAATGTCTGTTGTAAATACCATTGTAATGTACTAATTTCTATTGTAAATACCATTGTAATCTTCCAATGTGTATTGTAATTACCATTGTAATGTATCAATGTCTATTGGAATTATCATTGTAATGTACCAATGTGTGTTGTAAATACCATTTTGATGTACCAATGTCTATTGTAATTACCATTGTAATGTACCAATGTCTATTATAATTACCATTGTAACGTACCATTGTCTGTTGTCAATACCATTGTAATGAACCAATGTCTGTTGTAAATACCATTGTAAGGTACCAATGTCTGTTGTAATTACCATGGTAATGTACAAATGTCTGTTGTAAATACCATTGTAATGTACCAATGTCTGTTGTAAATGCCATAGTAATGTACCAACATCTATTGTAATTACCATTGTAATGTACTAATGTCTATTGTAATTATCATTGCAATGTACCAATGTCTATTGTAGATACCATTGTAATGTACCAGTGTCTACTGTAATTACCATTGCAATGCACCAATGTAATGTACCAATGTCTATTTTAATTACCATTATAATGTACCAAAGTCTATTGTATTTACCATTGTAATGAATGTATCAATGTCTATTGTAAATAGCATTGTAATGTACCAATGCCTGTTGTAATTACCATTGTAATGTACCAATGTCTATTGTAAATAGCATTGTAATGTAGCAATGTCTCTTGTAATTACCATTGTAATGTACCAATGTCTATTGTAAATAGCATTGTAATGTACCAATGTTTGTTGTAAATACCATTGTAATGTACCAATGACTATTGTATTTTTCATTGTAATGTACCAATGTCTATTGTAATTACCATTGTAATGTACCAATGTCTGATTTAAATACCATTGTAATGTACCAATGTCTACTGTAAATACCATTGTAATGTACCAATGTCTATTGTAATTATCATTGTAATGTACCAATGTCTATTGTAATTAACACTGTAATGTACCAATGTCTATAGTAAATACCATTGTAATGTACCAATGTCTTTTGTAAATACCATTGTAATGAACCAATGTCTATTGTAATTACCATGGTAATGTACCAGTGTCTATTGTAATTACCATTGTAATGCACCGATGTCTGTTGTAAATACCATTGTAATGTACCAATGTCTGTTGTAAATACCATTGTAATGTACCAATGTCTGTTGTAAATACCATTGTAATGTACCAATGTCTATTGTAAATAGCATTGTAATGTACCAATGTCTGTTGTAATTACCATTGTAATTTACCAATGTCTATTGTAAACAGCACTGTAATGTACCAATGTCTGTTGTAAATTTCATTGTAATGTCCCAATGTCTATTGTAAGTACCATTGCAATATAGCGATGTCAAATTTAATTACCATTGTAATGTATCAATGTCTATTGTAATTACCATTGTAATGTACCAATGTCTACTGTAAATACCATTGTAATGTATCAAAGTCTGTTGTAATTACCATTGTAATGCACCAATGTCTAATGTAATTACCATTGTAATGTACCAAAGTCTATTGTAATTACCATTGTAATGTAAAAATGTCTATTGTAATTACCATTGTAATGTACCAATGTCTGTTGTAAATACTATTGTAATGTACCAATGTCTACTGTAATTACCATTGTAATGTACCAATGTCTATTGTAATTACCATTATAATGTACCAATGTCTATTGTAAATACCATTGTAAATTACCAATGTCTATTGTAAATTGCATTGTAATTTACCAATGCCTGTTGTTATTACCATTGTAGTGTACCAATGTCTATTGTAATTTCCATTGTAACGTACCAATGTCTATTGTATTTACCATTGTAATGAACAAATGTCTATTGTAATTACCATTGTATGCACCAATGTTTGTTGTGATTACCATTGTAATGTACCAATGTCTATTTTAATTACCATTATAATGTACCAACGTCTATTGTATTTACTATTGTGTGTACCAGTGTCTATTGTAAATACCATTGTAATGTACCGATGTCTATTGTAATTACCATTGTAATGTACCAATGTCTATTGTAATTACCATTGTAATGTACAAATGTCTATTGTAAATACCATTGTAATTTACCAATGCCTATTGTAAATACCAATATAATGTACCAATGTCTAATGTAATTACCAATGCAATGTACCAATGTCTATTATAATAACCATTGTAATGTACCAATGTCTATTGTAATTACCATTGTAATGTACCAATGTATGTTGTAATTACCAGTGTAATGAACCAATGTCTATTGTAAATACCATTGTAATGTACCAATGTCTGTTGTAAATACCATTGTAATGTACCAATGTCTGTTGTAAATACCATTGTAATGTACCAATGTCTATTGTAAATAGCATTGTAATGTACCAATGCCTGTTGTAATTAAAATTGTAGTTCACCAATGTCTATTGTAGAAAGCATTGTAATTTACCAATGTCTGTTGTAATTACCATTGTAATGTACCAATGTCTATTGTAAATAGCATTGTAATGTACCAATGTTTGTTGTAAATACCATTGTAATGTACCAATGTCTATTGTAATTATCATTGTAATGTACCAATTTCTATTGTAATTACCATTGCAATGTACCAATGTCTCATGTAAATATCATTGTAATGAACCAATGTCTATTGTAAATACCATTGTAATGTACCAATGTCTGTTGTAAATACCATTGTAATGTACCAATGTCTATTGTAAATAGCATTGTAATGTACCAATGCCTGTTGTAATTAAAATTGTAGTGCACCAATGTCTATTGTAGATAGCATTGTAATTTACCAATGTCTGTTGTAATTACCATTGTAATGTACCAATGTCTATTGTAAATAGCATTGTAATGTACCAATGTTTGTTGTAAATACCATTGTAATGTACCAATGTCTATTGTAAATACCGTTGTAATGTACCAATGTCAATTATTATTACCATTGTAATGTACAAATGTCTATTGAAATTACCATTGTAATGTACCAATGTCTAATGTAAATACCGTTGAAATGTACCAATGTATGTTGTAAATACCATTGTAATGTACCAATGACTATTGTAATTACCATTGTAATGTACCAATGTCTGTTGTTATTATCATTGTAATGTACCAATGTCTATTGTAAATGCCAATTTAATTTACCAATGTCTGTTGTGATTACCATTGTAATGTACCAATGTCTGTTGTAAATACCATTGTAATGTACCAATGTCTATTGTAATTATTAGTGTAATGTACCAATGTCTGTTGTAATTATCAATTGTAATGTACCAATGTCTATTGTAAATACCATTGTAATGTACCAGTGTCTATTGTAAATACCATTGTAATGTACCAATGTCTATTGTAATTACCATTGTAATGTACCGATGTCTTTTGTAATTAACAATGCAATGTACCAATGTCTATTGTAATAACCATTGTAGTGTACCAATGTCTATTGTAATTACCATTGTAATGTACCAATGTATGTTGTAATTACCATTGTAATGAAACAATGTCTATTGTAAATACCATTGTAATGTACCAATGTCTGTTGTAAATACCATTGTAATGTACCAATGTCTGTTGTAAATACCATTGTAATGTACCAATGTTTGTTGTAAATACCATTGTAATGTACCAATGTCTATTGTAAATAGCATTGTAATGTACCAATGCCTGTTGTAATTAAAATTGTAGTGCAGCAATGTCTATTGTAGATAGCATTGTAATTTACCAATGTCTGTTGTAATTACCATTGTAATGTACCAATGTCTATTGTAAATAGCATTGTAATGTACCAATGTTTGTTGTAAATACCATTGTAATGTACCAATGTCTATTGTAATTATCATTGTAATGTACCAATGTCTATTGTAATTACCATTGTAATGTACCAATGTCTCATGTAAATACCATTGTAATGTATCAATGTCTATTTTAAATACCATTGTAATGTACCAATGTCTATTGTAAATACCATTGTAATGTACCAATGTCAATTGTAATTACCATTGTAATGTACCAATGTCTATTGAAATTACCATCGTAATGTTCCAATGTCTAATGTAAATACTGTTGAAATGTACCAATGTCTGTTGTAAATACCATTGTAATGTACCAATGTCAATTGTAATTACCATTGTAATGTACCAATATCTATTGTAAATACCATTGTAATGTACCAATGTCTTTTGTAAATACCATTGTAATGAACCAATGTCTATTGTAATTACCATGATAATGAACCAGTGTCTATTGTAATTACCATTGTAATGCGCCGATGCCTGTTGTAAATACCATTATAATGTACCAGTGTTTGTTGTAACTACCATTGTAATATACCAATGTCTAATGTAATTACCATTGTAATGTACCAACGTCTGTTGTAAATACCATTGTAATGTACCAATTTCTATTGTAATTACCATTCTAATCTCCCAATGTCTATTCTAATTACCATTGTAATTTAGCAATGTTTATTGTAATTACCATTGTAATATACCAATGTTTTGTATATACAAATTGTAATGTACAAATATGTGTTGTAAATACCATTGTGATGTACCATTGTCTATTGTAATCACCATTGTAATGTACCAATGTCTATTGTAATTACCATTGTAATGTACCAATGTCTGGTGTCAATACCATTGTAATGTACCAATGTCTGTTGTAAATACCATTGTAATGTACCAATGTCTATTGTAATTGCAATTATAATGTACAAATGTCTGTTGTAAATATCATTGTAATATACCAATGTCTATTGTAATTACCATTGTAATATTCCAATGTCTATTGTTATTACCATTGTAATGTACCAATGTCTGTTGTAAATACCATTGTAATGTACCAATGTCTGTTGTAAATACCATTGTAATGTACCAATGTTTTTTGTAATTACCACTGTAATGTAACAATGTCTGTTGTAAATACCATTGTAATGTACTAATTTCTATTGTAAATACCATTGTAATCTTCCAATGTGTATTGTAATTACCATTGTAATGTATCAATGTCTATTGGAATTATCATTGTAATGTACCAATGTGTGTTGTAAATACCATTTTGATGTACCAATGTCTATTGTAATTACCATTGTAATGTACCAATGTCTATTATAATTACCATTGTAACGTACCATTGTCTGTTGTCAATACCATTGTAATGAACCAATGTCTGTTGTAAATACCATTGTAATGTACCAATGTCTATTGTAATTACCATGGTAATGTACAAATGTCTGTTGTAAATACCATTGTAATGTACCAATGTCTGTTGTAAATGCCATAGTAATGTACCAACATCTATTGTAATTACCATTGTAATGTACTAATGTCTATTGTAATTATCATTGCAATGTACCAATGTCTATTGTAGTTACCATTGTAATGTACCAGTGTCTATTGTAATTACCATTGCAATGCACCAATGTATATTGTAAATAACATTGTAATGTACCAATGTTTGTTTTAAATACCATTGTTATGTACCAATGTCTGTTGGAAATTCCAGTGTAATGTATCAATGGCTGTTGCAAATAACATTGTAATGTACCAATGTCTATTGTAATTACCATTGTAATTCACCAATGTCAGTTGTAAATACCATTGTAATGTACCAATGTCTATTGTAAATACCATTTTAATGTACCAATGTCTGTGTAAATACCATTGTAATGTACCAATGCCTATTTTAAATACCATTGTAATGAATGTATCAATGTCTATTGTAAATAGCATTGTAATGTACCAATGCCTGTTGTAATTACCATTGTAATGTACCAATGCCTATTGTAAATAGCATTGTAATGTAGCAATGTCTCTTGTAATTACCATTGTAATGTACCAATGTCTATTGTAAATAGCATTGTAATGTACCAATGTTTGTTGTAAATACCATTGTAATGTACCAATGACTATTGTATTTATCATTGTAATGTACCAATGTCTATTGTAATTACCATTGTAATGTACCAATGTCTGATGTAAATACCATTGTAATGTACCAATGTCTACTGTAAATACCATTGTAATGTACCAATGTCTATTGTAATTATCATTGTAATGTACCAATGTCTATTGTAATTACCATTGTAATGTACCAATGTCTATTGTAAATACCATTGTAATGTACCAATGTCTGTTGTAAATACCATTGTAATGTACCAATGTCTATTGTAATTACCATTGTAATGTACCAATGTCTATTGTAATT
>NC_056745.1:907852984-907892680 GCF_019279795.1 Protopterus annectens
CCACATGCTATTGTGACCACCCTGTGATGACATTGTACAGGCTACGTGGAATGGGACATCTGATGGCTCAATGGTGTATTCACCCTCTGGGTGTGTGTCTAGCCGTGTGTACAGTAGGCAGTGGTCTGCACACAGAGATACTGTACATTTGCCTACTCTGTCACTGCGACTGTTGACTATGATCATACTGTACTTGTGCAGGCATGTGGTATTGATCCAGTATGACAGTCATGGTCGACCACAGTACTGTGGCACACATGACCTGCAGACATCTGCCTAGGGTGTGGGGCCCACATGTCCATCTTCACATGCTATGCTGCCTCTGCAGCAGTGTCACATGTCTGTCGCCAGCAGGGCTGTCACAGGCAGGCACGGCATGCAGTGATGTGTGACAATGCTTGCACCCCCCACTGTGCTGTACACATGCACTGCACACACAGTAAGGCATGCCTGACATTAATCTGCAGTGCCTGGGACCTGCCTCCATGCTCTACAGAGCACACCTGCTGGTCCAGATTGTACACAGATCATACCTCCCAGGCACATACCTGGACTGCAACACACACAGGTGAGTGGATCCCACATCACACAGTGATGTACACACATACTGTATGTTTTTCTAAGACAAATGCATCATAGGTACTCCATGTTCAGATACCCATGTTTGTGACCGCTAGACACATTGTGACACATGACGGTGAATACACTGTACACCACAGGTTACATGCTGGCTGTGTTATCATACTGTACATTGCACCTCAGACAGTTGCTACTGCCATGTGCTGACAGCAACACGCACTTCCCTAGTATGGACTCCCATGTACCCACACATGCTTGGCCATGCACTACACATAGCTGGGTGACACATTAAACAAGACATACCATACCTACACTACCCTTGGCATGCACCATACCTCCATGTGTCTGTGTGCTATACCTACAGACATCCCCCCTCTGGTTGATGGACATATATGCTTTGAGGCCCTGCTAGCCACACCCTGGACACACACCCATTACAGCATACATGGTACATGTGCTCAACAGCCGGTACTACCAACATCTGCTGACGGGGGTAGTTAATGGCATGGCACCCCGGCAGACGGACAGTATACATGACTATGCTGACACATATCACAATGCACTTCCGCTACATGTACGCACTGGTAGGGACCATGCTATTCCACACAGAGACATGGTGGTACTGTCCTTTTCACAGACGCCACGGTGGTATGCATGTTCCATGCACATGTGCTGTATGGGCGCATGTGCAGGCTGTTGCACGGTGGGTATGTTCAAATGTGTGTGGTGCATCACTTGACAGTCATGGTGTGTCCTCGTGGTCCATCACATACTCCACAGCTAGCTACCTACACATGACCACCATACTTTGCAGTGTGGGCCCTCACGCAGTGTGGTGGTATGTCTGTGTTGTTTGGCTACATCCACATTCAATTACTGATGCATGTAGTACTCCTACATGGCGTTTGCAGTGGGCAGGGTGAATGAAGCAGTCATGCATATGTGCACACAAGCCACATTGCTTAGCCTGGGCTTCTGTTTACCTACACAGACTAGACACACACCATGCTGTAGAATGTAGGTCCTGTGCACATCCCACAGGGACACACTGTGGCACTGGTCATGTGATAGCTCCCTTGCTGATAGGGTGACACATACACATGGGACCACCACAACAGCAGTAAAGTTTGCCCACATTTTTCAGTTTTAATGTTGCTTTTTTCGTTTTTGATGTGCACATTTGATCTTTTTTTCAATGATTTAATATTTATTAGTTATTGCTAGAGTTTAACCTTGTTCTATGGTTGGGTAGCCTGTTTAGAATCTACTACTACAACACACATATAATTTGTTTTATTACGACACGTTATCTAGATGTTGATAGTTTAGTATAGGTGTGATAAGCCATGCTATAGGCAACAATATTTCATTGCATTGTATTTCTTCTTCTGCTTATTGTTACCCAGATCCCTTCTGTTCAACATGTTTTTATGGGTCTCTCTAGAGTGTGTATTTGTTAAAGCCAATACACACTCATTTATTGTGTGTTTTGCTGTTTCCAGTATCTCCTGGTCACATCGTTTGGGCATTTAAATGACTGCCTTTGAGCTTGGATTTAGCTTTATCTTCCTTCCTGCCCGTCACACAATAGTCACGTGATATATAGACAACAATATGCCTGTCAACCACTGTGTTTATTTGCGGTATCGCTTTTGGTTTCCACAGTGTCCAGCTGCAGACATGGATTATCTCTTCATGTAATCGATTTTCCGACATAGCCGTTGGATTTGATGTCTTAGTGGGGGATTGTTGGCAAACAGTGGATTCAATTGTGGTTTTTAGGACCTGATACAAGGTACGGCTTTTTTCCGTATGTCTGCCTACAGAGTGAACACATTTGTTTGTTTTAAACAGTTGACCAATATTCGATACTATTGTTCCGCATATTTAGAATGCTTTCCACATTGTTTACCATGGGGATGGTTATAATTGCTGATTCATGAGCTTGGTCTCTATAGGGTTGTAACATAGTCCGTTGTGTCAGTGGCTAGATCCCGATTTATTTTAGTTCTCTGATGCGTAATGGATCTACACTTCAAAGGGCTTCATTACTTTTATGTATTTAATATCTATCTGATATTTCTCTATTTATATTGGGTTTTATGTTTTAAAAATTGATAATTTGGTTTCTTTGGTATTTGTGTCTACTTTCAACATGTATTTGAATGGCTTCGGTGAGAGTCTGTTTTGGGATGCGATTGATGTGTGTGTAGACTAAGTATACTTTGGGCTTGCTCGCCCTAAACATCTGATACTACCATTTCCTCAAGACTTATAAACTGCCTTCTCGTTTAAGAAATTGAAGCTCATAGCCTGCGTTGTAACTTTATTACTGCTTTGCAAATACCGCACGCAGCTTCCAACAGCTTTGAAGGTTTGGTGATGTGAATAAGTTTTGTATTTACATGTTCTATATTGTCGCTTTTGACACTTTTTAACTGTATTGTTTTTAATTAATTTTTTAAATGCAAAGTTGATGTTTTTGTGATGCATTTTTAGATTACAGATGATAAGATTGTGATGATTTTACCTATTTAATTATCTCATTACTGCATAATTGATTAATGATCCCACCAAAAATGTGCATTTTTAAGTAAGTATTTTTCAGTGTTAATCTATCTGATGAAGCGTAGCTTTGCACTACGCAAAAGCGCTTATTCATATCCCATATTAAAGTGTTTTTGGATTTATGCGGTGTTTTGCCTTTGATCTCTGACAACAGTTTAGATTTGGAATCGTGTTGGTGTCTCTTACTATTTTTTGAGTGCATTAAACAAGACATACCATACCTACACTACCCTTGGCATGCACCATACCTCCATGTGTCTGTGTGCTATACCTACAGACATCCCCCTCTGGTTGATGGACATATATGCTTTGAGGCCCTGCTAGCCACACCCTGGACACACACCCATTGCAGCATACATGGTACATGTGCTCAACAGCCGGTACTACCAACATCTGCTGACGGGGGTAGTTAATGGCATGGCACCCCGGCAGACGGACAGTATACATGACTATGCTGACACATATCACAATGCACTTCCGCTACATGTACGCACTGGTAGGGACCATGCTATTCCACACAGAGACATGGTGGTACTGGCCTTTTCACAGACGCCATGGTGGTATGCATGTTCCATGCACATGTGCTGTATGGGCGCATGTGCAGGCTGTTGCACAGTGGGTATGTTCAAATGTGTGTGGTGCATCACTTGACAGTCATGGTGTGTCCTCGTGGTCCATCACATACTCCACAGCTAGCTACCTACACATGACCACCATACTTTGCAGTGTGGGCCCTCACGCAGTGTGGTGGTATGTCTGTGTTGTTTGGCTACATCCACATTCAATGTAGCATACGACAGTCACCCAGGCATTGCCGACAGATATGTTGTTGGCAACATGCCAGCCAATGGGTTACCTACCAATTATATACACTCTCACTCACTACAGGGTTCCAATCCATACATGGACATCGCATTGTCCCTGTGGACACATACATGGTACTGCCATGCACACATTATGTCCTCGGACACTGTCCCAATGTCACTTCCAATCTCCATAGCTGTTATATCCCGCCAAACTGGTTGTTATGTGTCTCTGCAGCAGCCCACTGAATTAACTGCTAGCCCATTCATGGACGTTGTGTACCTTGACCACCACACCACCGCATCTATCACACTACACATGGGTGGTAGTGCATTGCACGTGTGGGACTGCATTCATACAGACATGACTGCACCATTCGGTATGGCATTGGGGCACATCCTCACATACCTGCTTCACACACTCATTGACGACTTCCATGCCTTTACTGGCACCCTTGTTGGGCGTCTGTGTGCCACAGCACACCACATCCACATAATGGCCACCTGTCATACCATTGCATGGGTGGTTGGTGTAGTACAGAGGGTAACAGATCAGACACTATCCCCACATTGCCCTTCAGCACCATTCCACATTCTGGTATTGGCAATGTACACATCCACCATCACATCATACCCTGTGTCTCAGGATGTTAGGCTATGTGACTCCTGGACAGGTCACACAGTGGTGCAAGCAGATCATGCTACCTACGACATGTAAGGTACATGTGGCATTACACAGTCCTCCGTCATGTGTCCCCTCATGTTCACTATTTGCTTACATACACAACATGCTGTCACGGAGTAATGTCCATGTCTACATGTCCCACATCTACATACCTGGCAGCATTCTAGCTCCAGCAGTTCATACTGCTAACATCCATGCAGGTGTCGGTGTGGCAGATATATCATGTAGATGTCATTGTGTCAGATACAGCACGGATGGTGCATACACATCACCTTTGCATAGCGACAGTCATCCACTGGGTATCACACGGATACTGTCCCTATACATGCATATCACATTGTACATGGTTGCTGTACACACACATGCCCCACATGGTGCTGTGGTTGCCATATTCCACTGTGGCGTGGGTACACATCTGCAGGGCCACACATATCTGGACTATGTGTGTTGCTGGGACATTGGTAGCCTTTGTACTTGTGCCATACACACATCTACACATGGGAAGGGTTACTATAACACAGTCGTGGTGTGCCTTCCACAATGGCTACAACTTTCCATGTCACAGTATAGTCATGCCGCGATGTATACCAGGCTCAGACAGTTTACATATGCAGATGACAGACGTGGAACACATCTGTACTCATCTGCATACCACTTACACAGTGGTGTCATGTACTCTGCCATGGGCCATGTCCTCCGCATTACTGATGCATGTAGTACTCCTACATGGCGTTTGCAGTGGGCAGGGTGAATGAAGCAGTCATGCATATGTGCACACAAGCCACATTGCTTAGCCTGGGCTTCTGTTTACCTACACAGACTAGACACACACCATGCTGTAGAACGTAGGTCCTGTGCACATCCCACAGGGACACACTGTGGCACTGGTCATGTGATAGATCCCTTGCTGATAGGGTGACACATACACATGGGACCACCACAACAGCAGTACTGTGTAGACATGCAGTTAACATCCACCTTTGCTGTCCAGTGGACAGTACCATGGGGGGGTGGCACGACTGTGTACATTGCACATGTGTTTACACATGGACCTGCCAGACATCATTGTTGCACACATTGCACCTGCTACAGATAGCTTGGACATGGTTATTTGATGTTCCTTCCATTTTGGGTGGCTATTCTGCTACTGCTCTGTTCCATATCTGCAGGCCATACATATCCTGTTAATGTACATAACACTAGGCCATACGTCCATCATGCATGCTATGCCTGTGATACTGTGTATAATGTCTGAGCGTATCCATCATGATAGCTTTACATTATACATACTTGACATGGTCACCCCTACTGCGAGGCATACGTGCACGCCGTGTACATTACGTATGACATCGACAATATCTGCCCATACACATGTGTGCTGTGACACTATACATACATGTCCTATCCCCTGCTGTGGCACTTCATTGTTGGACATCCACTGCCAGCATCAGCGTGGGTGGTGGCATTGTTCTGTGTTTTGAATCACGATGGCACCCCTTGGCCTATCCCAGCTGTGTACATGATGTCCCACTGCTGTGCACATGGTGTCCACAGTGGTTGGTATACTCAGCAGGTTAACACTACATAACCACCTTTCACCACTCTCTCCTTTATGGACAGGTATCTTTACTGACAAACACCATTCACATACAGTGCCGATTCGTCATACATATCATGCGTTACACACCAGTACATCTCGTGGGTTCTACATACCTTTCCTGTATTGCTTTCCATATTCCGTTTGTGTCTCGCTACTGACAAGTGATCGGCTCTTGTAGGAATAACGTCTTTGTTCGGTATGAACATACAGTTTGACTATCCTGGGAGTCTTCCTTATATCCGTCGTCACCTGCGGCATGTGGGTTCATCACACCAATAGCTGTTCCTTGGTGTGTACTTATGCGCATATCACCTGTGCATCTCCTCCATTTGTACGGTACTCGTCAGAACTAGGCCATGGTTCATTCATCGTCTGGGCATTGGTTATCTGCACTACCTTCGTGGGGATGGTATGTATTGTGTTATATTATGTGTGACTACAACCGCTATGTGTCACGTCAGGTACATTTGGCTGTGGTGTTAGCCTTGGATTGTGTGTGTTGGGTATGGTATTATGTTCCACATGTGGGTGTCCGTGTCCTGCCGGCGTCTGTCGATGGCGTTTCGCATTCTGATGTGTAACATAGCTCTTGTATTCCTGTACACAACGGATGCAGGTATGCATCCGCTGCTGATAGTGGTTCCCACACGGGATGTTGCGGGTATGCCGCTGTCATTAACTGCCTGTATGTTTGTGCTGCTATTTCGGATTGTATCCCTTTGATATGTGCGATGGGGTATATCGGCGGCTGTGGGTGACGGGTACGGGTTGTGGGCCTTGCATTTGTACATAAACGGTATGCTTCTGTGTGTGCTCCATCCCTGCCTGGGGAGTTACAAGTTACCTGTCTGTTGTTCTAGGAGTGTAGGTTTTGTTGATGTCGTCTGCTGTTGGAACCGCCTGCTTGTGTGCTTCCTGCATGTATTCCTCCGTCACATCGGTAGTATATCTGCAGCTGTTCGTAGGTGCCGACTATCCCTTGGCATTTTGTCACGGATATTTACGGTCATTGTGGTCCTGTAGTTGGGACGGCCTGTATGCTACCGGTTGCCACCTATTCGGGTGGCGATTGCTTGTTTAACACTCGTAGAACACACAGCGGTGTTTACGGGACGATACATGTCCACGATCGGTGCCGGGGTAGCACATGCGTATTTCCGCGGTACATAACTATTGCTGCGTAACGTTGCCGATATATCGTATTGGTATTAACATGTCGGCACCATACATACGGTGATGGTTTGTACATGCGTCCTTTGCATGTCATGTTGGCTATACTCCTGTGGTACATTCTGGGACATTTTCGATTTGCATCGTTTTACGTCGCCACGCCTAGCCAGTGAGGAGCTCTCAGTACTACTTTGTGGGTACTGCTATACATACGCCTGTGGTTCCTATACTGTATGCCTACACATGTTATTCCACTCCACCTGTCACATGCCACCTACATACACATTTTATAGTGTCACACACATTACACTGGCACAGCGGAACACACGACACCCTCACCTCACACATAGACATACTGCCGCTTTCGCAGGGACGGTTGCACACAGTACCTACGTTGAACACGTCGCCGGCGGCGGTGTCTGCCTCCGCCCTCATATCCTCAGAATATTACACGCACATGTCCTGTTACTGTATCGTGGCCTGGCGATCATCCCGAATGGCGAATATGCATTTAGGTGGGTTGACCTTTACATGGGTGGCGTTCCCTGCTCTGTCCACCCTCCCGGATAGTCGGGTTGTCGTTCAGTATGTTTACTATGTTGAGAGTTCGCATCTTACTGCATCTGTAACCTTGCATCCCTGTGATTCCCTGTTGAACTTGTACTTTATATCTGTGTATGTGTACATATATTTCTACGTGTGTAATGATATCTATATCCATATTTGTGTATGCACATATGTAGACACCTTGCGCCGAACGTGGCAGCATACGGCTACGCCGTCTGCTGTCGGACCCGCGTGCGGTTGAGGTGTTGCCGTTCCATGCTCCGCTGGCTGTTGGTTGTGCAGTGTTTGGGTGCTACCTATGTTGGAGTCACACATGGGACCACCCATACAGTACACATTATGGGCGGACATGTTTGTGTGCCGTCCATTTCACTGTGTGTGCAGGTAGGGAGGTGTCAGTCCATGGGGCCTATGCTGTCAGAGTATGTGCTATACGTTCCCTCTTTGCCAAGGCATAGGCATATTGGGTACGCCTCCGTCTGCCTACTGGGGCTGGCACAGTGTGTTCATGGCACTGAACGCCCTGTGCCTGTGCTTGCCTTGCCAGTTGTGGCGGGCTTGGTGGCCCTACACCATTATGTCCCTGCGGCAGCTGTTTCCGCAGTACATATTATGTAGCATAGCACATACTATGAATATGTGGGCACATGTGCCTGGAGAGTACTGCAAGGCTCCACCAGATGTATCCAAGCACCGGAACTGTGATTTCAACATCCCAAACACACGCTCTATGATTATTCTGGTTTGTGCGTGTGCCTCATTATGGCGTTCTTGCATGTGTGTGTGTGCATTTCTGATGGGTGTCATCATCCACGGCTCCAATGCGTAGCCAGCATCCCCCACAAGGTGACCTTGTGTGATGTCCCCCCTGGCGAATACCTGATACAGCTGTGAGGCATGCCAGATATGGGAGTCGTGGTAGCTTCCGGGGCTGCCAGCACACACATCCATGATAATGCCCTGCGCATTGCACACGACCTGGCAATTGATGGAGGGGAATCCCTTGCGGTTTATGTAGCGTCTACCCTGCTCACCGGGTGGTGACTTGATTTCTATGTGCGTACAGTCTATCGCACCCAGTACCTCCGGGTATTGTGCCACATGGTGGAAGTGGCGCATATTGCTAGCCAACTCCTCCTGAGATCTGGGGAAGTATATATACTCATGGGCATGTCGTAACATGGCATCCAGAAACTGGTGTAGTACCCTAGATGCTGATGCCTGTGAGATGCCCATTATATCCCCAGTTGGCCTTTGAAAGGTACCTGTTGCCAGTATTCACAAGCTTACACATACCTTTGTGTCCACTGGGATGGGCTCCCCTCTGTTGTCTCTTGTTCTCAGGCTTGACCGGCACAGCTCCACTATTTGCTGTAATGTGTCCCTGTCCACCCTGTAACGCTCTACTATCTCCAGGTCTTGCAGCCCCTGGTAGGTCACCCTTGGTCTGAACACTCTCCTTCTCCTCTGAGGCCTCCGGTAGTTGTCGGCACCCTCCTCCGCAACTCCGTCTGTCTCTAACACATGCTGATGCATCACGGCCACGGCAGCACCCAACATATACATTTTAAAAGTTCCCCATGTGTTTACACCGTAAGGCGCAGCGTTTGGGAATTCGCGCTGTGTGTTGTGTGCATTCCCACTTTATAGTGTTCCGCTGTACACCCGGTGATGTCATTGGGTGTGTCTCTGCTGCCGTATCTGTGGGCTATCTACCGTGTTTTACCGTTGGCACTGCAACGCTGTTGCCTTTGGTGTTACATTACACTTGCCTGCATTGGTTTAGCTTTAAACCTTACTTTACTGTTTCTGCACGTTGCACCTACTATTTACGGGAGTGCATCCTGCAGGCACATGACATGTCATGCACTTTGTCTGCCGCCGCCGTTATGCTAACTCTCTCCTTGGCTGTGCTGTATCGGTTCTTCGCTCTTTGCATTTCTGCAACATCCACTACTTTCTTTGCATTCATATTCCTCCCCTTTCCCGTTTTGCAGATTTCTGCATGCAGAGTTGTCAGCTGCCGCCGATTGCCCTCCGTCGGTTGATTGGTGTTAATTGCTCATTACGACTCCAATTACACTGCTTCCGCATTTCCTCATATTCTCCACATCACCTTCCTGTATCCATAGTTGTTGACGGGGCGGCCGTCACATGACTGGTTTGGGGAACGTAGTCATCCTCGTGCACATGCATCTGTGCACGCATTGTATACTCTCACCGCATCTATTTCCTCACACGCCGGTCCTGATGCTGTGATGTGCATTGTACAGCCCAGGTTTGCTGGGCTCCAATGTGCTTCCTCCTACAGCGGCACACCCCTCTGCGATTGACAGGTGTTCCCTCTAGGCCACTCCTCGGTGTTTTACCGCTGCGCCGTTTGGTGCAGCATTACGCCGGCGGGGGTTTTGCGATTCAGTATTATCTGCCTCATTTGCATGGCATTGACTACTAATACATGGTTACGGCGCCAGACACCGACGCCACTCCTTGGCAACCCTTGGGCTGTGGTTGTGGCTTTCCATTCATACTATGGTGTATTGTGGATGTGATGCTGATGTGTCTTATACTGCTCTTTTATGGCATTGTCATATTACTTCATTGTTCCTCACCTTCCGCGGACATGTCCTGGGGTTCTGCTGTGGTTTCTGCATACATGACATTTATGTCATTATTTACATTTTCTGCAAGTTTTCCTTTGACATTCTCGATTTCTTTCCACATTGCCATGTTGCACCACTATGACACATGACGTTGGCAGCCTTCCGTTACTCCTATGTCTTGTTTGGATATATGTAAACCGTTTTTTTTGGTTTACATTGCCGTGCTGTTATGCTACGCCCGCGCCACTTCGTGAATCGCTACTTGCCTTCATTTGCATGGTGCAACACCGCACATGGGGTATTTAACATACCTACGCCGGAGGCGGCGCAACTCCGGCGTACGCCGCTGATGCACGTGGGTTTGGATCGTACCTGAATCGCTCGGCGGCCATGTCTGGTGTTGTGGCGCCTACGCCATGCGTGCGCTTGGCGCAAGGTTCATGAATCCCGGGGTTTGTTTATTTGGAGTGATATGAAAATAATAGATGCATGACATCTCTCAACTGTCCCTGATTTTGCCGCATATTTTACTCTGTCATAAAAGTTTTGATTGGTTGATAAATTACTGAGGATTACAGTCAGACACTAATATCGGCTATTAAAGTTTCACAGTTTTGATTGTGCTGATATAAAACCTGATACTCTATTAACCTTTTAAATAAATTAGAGAAATACTTAAAAACTTGTCATGATTTTTGGCTTTGTCCCAAGTTCTTGAGGAAAGAAGTTAAGTGTTATAGAAGAATATGATGTTTGACGGGGAAGACAGCACTGATGTTTCTGCCTGGCCTGCTGGATGAAAAGTGAGACTGAATTACAAGCGCGATGGAGGATTATAATGGGGAAGTGTACTGAAACTTAATGAAATGCCTTCTGTGGTTATTATGTTTATAACAGAACAGCTCTTGGCTAAGCAAAGGTATAAGTTGGGAAGGTATTGACATCTTTTGGATGGTAATGTGTGGAAGGATTAATGCTGAGGTATGATATGAGACATGAGATATGAAAAATAAGTAAATCATGCACTGAGTATGAGCTTTAGAAGTGAAAAAAGGACAGAGAAGTTAAGAGAGTTGGTAGCACAAAGCAGTGGATTTTTGTTAAGGACACTATGAGTTGTAAGTTGCATACTGTTAGAAGCCATGTGGAATAAGTCATTATTTGTATCATATGAGGACAATTGATAGACCATAATGTACATCATTCATTGTAACCATGTTTATTTTATTTATTTATTTATTTATTTAGGCTTCTTGACCAGGGCAATGAAATGATTTAAATTTGACACATTTTAGTCATGCCTTAAAGTTTCAGTAGATCAGAGAATTGTTCATAATAATATTTTATGCAGTTAACAGCAAAGAAATAATGGGATTCTCAATATATCCAGACTATAAGCGTACAGAAGATGCTAAACAATAAATGTATACACATATATACAAAGATAGTGAGGTAATGTAAACTGATTGTACAATGTATATAATTGCATCTCTGGCCATGGCAGTGGCTGTAAAAGGTCACTAGATGTACCCAACCATTCAGTTAACAAACAAGACAACAAAATATATTTGATGTGCACTCCCATGTGTGACATTTGATTAAGCTGTATTTTATGTATTCTGACTGTGTGTTTTAAATATAATGAACTGAAAGCAAAAAAAATAATATCTTTGCTTAAACAATACTGTACACTTTGTATGTGTGGTGAACTTTTGTTCTAGTATAGTACAAAATCATAATGGCACTCCTGTACGAATGAGTTGTCTCAAAAATATCATTTACAGCCATCTGTTCATGTTTGAGATTGCAGCAGGTGGTAAATTTGTGGGGTAACTCCAGCTGTGAAGTCTGCCTTGGAGCACTGTGTTGTCATTTCTGTATTGTGCATCAGTGTATATGCAGAATTTGTATATATATATATATATATATATATATATATATATATATATATATATATATGTATATATATATAATTAGCGCACATCAGTGTGGTCTGTTATGCACATTAGTACAGGGGTGGGAGTATGCTGTGTATTCCATGCCTCTGCCTCTGAATATGAAATTGTGGTTTCCCAAGCCTCACTCTTTACACTAGCATCATATCTCTGAATCTCACCCACAGTTAGTCTCTAAACCTCACGGTTTTGCATGCTGTTTCGTTCTGTAACATTGTCTATGTAACAGATAACTATATTTTTATGGTTATTATACTGTTATTTCGAGCGTCTTCTGTGTGGAGACATGCATGAATGGGTGTACCTTCGTTGAAGGTTGTGCGTCAGGGCCGGCAACTCAGCATGTAAAACTCTACTGCCAATCATTAGCGGACCGGAGTTCCACTGTGGTGACCCCTAACTGGGAAAAGCCAAAAGACACAGACAATACTGTCATTTCTAAATTTATATATAATATATATGCCAAACTGAATATTTTTCTTTGGCTGGAAGGATTTTAATAATTTACATTGTATGTCACTTTCGTCTGACATAGGCCCATATATTTGTTACAAGTTCTCCACAGGCATATTTAATAGTAAAGCTATTAATCTTTTGTTACTTGCTATATCCAGTGGAGTGCTTTTCCACTGTGACAAAGACTATGGGCACTAACACCAGCATTGTACTATGGGAGGATTTATATTTGTAGATGGAAAAAGACAAATCAGTTAAGTACTTAATAATTGTTAAGTACCCCCTGCTTAACTTGTTAAGATTAGGTATCATGCTAGGGAGTTAAATCTGTCAGTACTGACCAGCAAACGGCAGCGGTAGAATAAAAAACAGATTTGTTTCAGACTGTTCTCTCTGCCAGTAATGTCTCCATCACTTTCTGTAGCATAAAACAATGTGTTACGTGTCTTTCAGACAGTGTTTACTAAGTGTTCTATGGCTCCAAAAGCCAACATAACACTTAAGAGCTTTTTTCTTTAACTAGCAGTACATGGAGTCCATAAAGTTCCATATAGTACAAAAGATTATGGTCACTCTCGAGGTGAATTTCTTGGCATCCGTGTCTCAAACACATAATAAGCTAGTCATGCTAAGTGACCCTTTCATAAACCTGTATATTATGACCCTAAGGTTTATTCCTATTATCTCTGTTGTAATGCTTTGAAGCAAGCTTGTAGTTGTGTTCACGTGGCTTGCTTTTGATATGTCTCTCGTCTTCAAAAGTCTGCAATTTTTGGATTAAACTAAAAGAAAGGAAAGAAAAAACAAACTTCCCCTATTTTTTTTTTTTTTTTTTGGATAAATGCCATAGGATATGTACTACCACCAGCTTAGGCTGATATGACCCTGACTTAATGTCTCATCCAAAGGATGGCACACTCAGGCATTCAGCCCCACCCTTATGCTGCACTGCAGTGTCCGTACTGAAAAAAATGAGTCCAAGCACCTGGTGTGGCAATAGAGCTCATAGTTAATCTAAGCATGACATTCCATCTTATATACCACAAGGGGATGGGGAAAGAATGATGCAGGAAGTGAAAAATATGGAGTGAGCTGCCCAATAACAATGGGTGGAGAAAATGTATGCATACCCAGTACACTGCCCCCCCCCCCCCCATATAAAGGGTACACAGTCATACATGTTAGAATATGAATAAGAACAGACACTCAAAATTTCTGCCTATAGCACAAGCAATGTGTCCCTGGATGTAAGTACACCATAGAGCTACATTACTGTGGCTGTTGAAGAGGTTCTGGCACATCATTGTACAAGGGCTGCTAGAAATGCAATGTGAGAAACATGTTATGATGCAGGCATATGCATATCTCAGCAGGCAGTCTCCAAAGTCAGTAATCTACACCCCCTCCTGGCTCAAGGATGCATTTGGTTAGAGGTCATGCAATACTTAATGCAATGTCAGGAGGATATTTCATGTAATATTAACCCACTTTCAACAACAGGACACACATACAGCATTACAGACTCTTTGCTAAGCAGGGTATGCATACATACAGCATTGTAACAAAAGTGTCACATGTCTAATTGCTACACAGTAACAAAGTTTGTAGCCATTAGGTATATGACATATCTGCCTAATGGCTACACAGTAACAAAGTGTGTAGCCATTAGGCATATGACACTTCAGCCTAATGGTTACATAGTAACAAAGTGTGTACACCCAGCTGAGTATATACGCAAGCAGAACTTCAGCAGTGGTGATTCATATTCCGGTGGGTACACAGCATTCCAGCCTGTTTGATAGCAGAGTATGTACATATCTACTGCTGAGGCCTGCAGGTCTAGATGAGAAGAGGTGTCATGTCTCTTTGTGACTAATTATGCCATATGTCCCACTTATATAAACTGCATGTATTACATGTCTCCATCTGCATGGTGTACCTGATTGAGAGTTATGTGTATGTTTTATAGTACCACTGTGACATGTGAAGCATAAGCCCAGCATTGTTTGTGGGCTGATCACACATTTAAGTGTTCCACAGCTGTGGATTCCATTGGGCATTGTTGGCACAGCCCACTCCGGAACACTGGGGTACCCCCTGTTAGGAAGTACAGGCACTGCCTGTGACATATAGATATGGAAGTGTTATTCGACAACAGCAACCTTTCAGATGTATATGGGGCATGCATATGTGCATTCTGACAAAGGACTAAATTCACCAAGTCATGACCACTATCTGGGCTTTTAACAGCAGCAGTAGCCAGCAATAGCTTGCACAGCTGTTCATATTATTTGCATATCCAAGTTATATGCTAGAAGCAATGGTGTCAGCAATGCTGTCAGGGAATCCTACAAGAGTACACAACAGGCTGTATACCGCCAGATTTAAATACATGGGAGCTGTGTTGTAATATTCAGGTCTCAGTAACAAGTGATATGTGGCACAACAGATTCTGCAGATATATATAGATCAAGCTGGAGGGGGCATGGATTGAAAACAGCCCAAGGTACTCTTAATCTGCCACTGGTAGTAATGTAGTTGTAAAGGTCGGAGGTGTGCATTAATTCTATTGTGTGATGCCACGTACAGGCTGCTAACCAATCCTACCATGTGGGCCACAGTCAGGCTACTACCAATTATGCAGTTGTTAGTACAATTAAGTTGTACCAAATGCTTATGTAGCACTTTATTTTTTGGAGGGGAGGGAGTGGGAGAAAAGGAATTTTTTATATACATATTATTGCTGGATACAAATGTATGAAGGAGTGCAGTAAGACAGTAAGGCAGAAGTTAGTTGTTAGCTCTGTTTATGGACATCTAGTTCACATATTTGACACTTGCTGGATTATACATAATGTATGCATTTGTCTTATACAAGCTTTGATCAAAGTGCATTCTGCACCAACACACCTGTAGGCCCACCTTAAGTATGTCTTTGCATCTGCATGGCACAGTCTGTAGCAGAAAAGCACCTTGTCCTCAGGAAGACACCTGATGTGTCTGTAATGTAGTTGAGCCCTCAAAAGAGTCCTGTCTGTATGTTAATGTGCTGCATCTGTCTGCAGTACATTTATTAGCCATCCATAGTTAAACATCTATACAGTCAAAGCCAATGTGGAAGATCAGCAAGTAGCAGTCATCGAACTGATGGTACTCAGCAATGGAGTGCTGTAGGAGGCCAATACCTGTGGCTGCAAAGTGCAGGTTTAAAATGGGACCTGTTCACTGGCCCCTTTTATGGGGGGCACAGTACAAGAGTGACATAAACACTGTACATAGGTGTGCTACTATCCACAGAGATGTATTATTGCCACATTCCTATAATACACAAGGAAACCATGGGCTGTATTAGAGTGGGTGTTTGACAGCTACTGGTTCACTTATCCTCATACTCATTTCCCACTTGCTTCAATATCAGGATGCCAGGAAGAGTGAAATAATGAAAAGGCAATTCCAATCTTGCTGCAGGCAATCCAACTCAAAGGTCAGGGGATGATAAGCCATGACAGATCTTACTGGCCCTTTTGTGACTGTGCCTGGTATTGATGCTGGCAGTGATCAGGGTAGAGATTATGAGCAAGTCAGACTCCAAGCCACTAACCTGATTAGTGCAGGAAAAACTTGTGCTGCATACCTGTCACTGGAGCTGAGGACCACAGTAGGTGGCCCAGTGAGCAAACCACAATTTTCAGAGACAAGGTATTTCCTAACCTCTCTACATAGGGGTCTGAGTCTTTGACAGGCCACTGTGGAGTCCTGGATGTAGCAGCTATATTTGATCACTTACAAAGAATCTCCATCAGAGATACTCCAGGTAGGAAAGTTTTTAAGAGAACAAAAGTCTATATACTAGGTAAATTGGTGGTATAGTGCAGATTAATTGCAGGATCAAATCTTTTTCACAGGAATGTCAGGGCTTCAGATGAGGAGACCACCAGTACAAGGTATGTTATCTAGTAATCTGCCCTACCAGTATAGACAATAGTAGTCATTCAGTCACTGGGATTCAAATAATGGTGATAGGTCATACATATTATGGATACTTTTCTTTTGTGTCTTCAGAGGTGATGTTTTATCAGGCTTCTCCACAGTGGACATACTGCTGTCAGATATAGGACTTGAAGCAGACTCTGAGAATGATGATGATGACAGAAAAAAACAGTAACATGGCCAGGGTCATCGTATCAGTATTGGAAACTAGCACTGTGGAGTCCAGATCACCACTTCAGTCACTAGATATAGCATCTGTGCCTGTGAACTCCATCCTAGACATACAAGAGGATGCAGAAGAAAAGGAAATCATAGACAGGTCTACACAGGTAGGGATGTCTTCCACTGTAGTGCATTCCCCTGTGGGTGCTGCAAGCACCATGAGCACAGAAAGGACAGGGATGGACATCATGATGGTGGCCATACATGCCATGGGTACCCCCCCCCACACACACACAAGCTTCCTGTTTAAATTTATGTGACCCAGTGAATGGCCAGGGCCATCATACAGGGGCACACTAACAACACTACAATCCTTTCTGTAATATTAGGCATTTTACAATGTGTATATGATGACCTACAGGAGTGTATATGCCACATGTTTGAAATCACAAACATATTGCATGGGGAGATTGCATGAACCATATCTCCCTGTGCAATCAGACATCATGGCAGACCTATTTCCTATGGTCAGTCTACCTCTGACTCCATTGGTGAGGTTCGCCATGGAAGGCGGAGACCATGATCAGGCAAACATAGTGCCACCCCTTCTCCACTAACCATTGTGGAGGGGAGTAGCACACAATACAGTGCCAGAGTGATTCATGGCACAGGCCATCGCTCACATTCATGAAGTACTCCTTCCTTTATTTAGTGTCTGGATAGTGCCTGTGATCTTCACAGAAGGGGGTGTACCCATGGACAGGGGCATATATGGTCTACACACATATCTCCTGTGGGTGCCCTGAACTTGTTTGCAAGATTTCACCACAGTGCTGCAACATTTGCTGAGGCTGTGTCCCAACACACACACACACACACACACACACACACACACACACACACACACACACACAAACACACACAGAATCACATTTCCACAAGCAGCAGCTCCACACACACAAACAAAAATGGATACAGCTACCCCTTTCTTCCCAATACACCCCAGCCTACCCTTTTCCCATGGTCTGATACAAATTTTACAGTTAGATTCACTCATGCCAATCTACACAATTGCCAATGAGAGACACCTGGCACTCTGGACCTCCCCAGCTGTGCAAATTATGGTAACTGTGACTTGCTCTCTGTACTTTGTTACTTGGGTAAGGCATTTGATGTGAAGTATGGCTAGTCTGTGCATGGTATAGCACAACCTGAGTGAAGATTTGCAAGCATCACTTTTTCTTTCCAGTATGCTGCTTTAGTCTAGTCCATAATTATGACTCAGCAACTGCCTCACAGTCAGTGCCAGGGCATACTGTGCCTGCCTTCACCTAGCACAGTTCTCACCTGCAGCCAACTCATTAACAGGGTCCTCATAGGGCTCCTCCTCCACTGCCAGATGGAGGATTTCTTTCTCCTGAATGCAGCATCTGCCCTGCTGCAGTTGTTTATATATAATGTTATGCAATGCAGCACAGACTAAAAATATCTTACTATGTGTGCCTAGGTTATACTGCAGGGCACCCTCAGATATATCCAGACAGTGGAAGTGGGCTTTCAGCTAACCAAACACAAGTTCAACAAAGACCTGGATTTGTAACAGGGCATAATTGTAGCCATTCTTTGCTATAGACTGGGGATTTCTGATAGGTATCATTAATCATGGTTTCAGGGCATATCTGGCATCATCAGGAAGATACCCCTGGGTGAAATCTCTGCAGTATATGGGAGCTATGTGCACTGCTTGGATGGCCTGCAGACACATTGTATATTACACCCTGTGCATTACAGACCACCTGGCTGTTGGAGTAGAAACCCTTGTGGTTAATATACCTTCTTCCCAGTTCAGCGGGTGGGGGCCATTATTTCACTGTGGGTGCAGTCCATGGTCACCAATACCTCAGAGCAATGAGATATGTCATAAAAAGCCTGCATTCTGTTGGTTCACTCCTCTGTGGTACAGGGAAACCACAAATCCTTCTCCACAGGCAAGAGTAAGGCATCAAGGAAATGTGGGAGTATCCTTGAGGCAGATGTTGGAGATACAACCACTGTATCCCCACTCATCATTGAAAGGTCACTGTAGCAAGTATTTGAAAAGCTATACATCTATACCTTGTTGTCCTGTCCATAGGAACAGGTACTCAACGTATCCTATGGGGCAACACAACTTAACCAGGTCCTGAATGGTGGCTCTAGCCACACAATAGCAGTCCACAATGTAATTGTCATGGAAGGAATGAAATTTTGGGAGAGGATAGATGACATGACACCATTGAGGTTGATAATGTACAACACTGTGACTACCACAGGTGAGCACAGCCTATTCCATATACAGGTTTGCATATACAGGTTTGCCAGTGCTTGGATATCCAATCATCTTTCTAGGATTCATCTAGAATAACTCCATAATTTTGCTGCAGTGACTAACTCTAAAGCTGGTGATTATAGAATTCCTCTACCATATTGTTTACCCTCATTTGCATCCACAGAGAACTTCATTTTAACAGCATTAATCATCATCATCTTATACCTCCATCTCTGTATACTATGCAGGCTGCAGACGTTTCTCATCCTTCAGCGCTCATACTCAGTGTGTCACTAAATCACCCAAAACCCTGGTAGTGGCCACTCACTGCACAAAAGCTCTTACAAAAATGTGAAGAAATGTTCCTGAATCCTAGAGCCAGCCTGCATAGAAAAAGTCTCTTCTGTGTTCAACAAACATGTCATGGAGCATTCAGGGCTGAGTAGAATTTTTATCACTATATATGTAGTGTGAAAATCTCATAAAAGCACATCATACTCAACAGATGTTACACAGCTGGGTCTTAAATCATCACAGCCCTTTACTCACAAATGCTTACTTGTGCATTGCTTTGTTAAGCAAGTCAGAGATATGACTAGTTATAAAGACCATCAGCAGCATAACTCAGAGATATGATTAGCTATATAGACCATCTGTATACATATGGCACTTTGGAGGGCATGCACAAAACATCTACTATAGATTCATAGGTTCATAGGTAGGTACTAGGCTATCGGCCCTGGGCCTATACAAGCCCAGCCAAAAAGGTACCCTGGCTTTTGCCTCCCAAGAAAATTATTTTCCTGTGCCACTGTTGAGCAGAGCCACAGAAGTGATCCCCGAGATGAATTTCCTATTTCCCATCCAATCATCAAGATTTTTCTTGGAGTGCTAATGAGGAGCTTTGTTTGATATAGATAGGTAGTTTATTCCAGAGTATGGGAAGTCTCTGGGACAGGAATCTTTCCCTCTGGCATGTTCTGTTTATTATGGTGACAAGGTTTAGGTCCCTAGAGCATGTAGCTCAGAGGGATTGGGATTTCTTTAAGTGGAGCATGTCCAACAGCTCTGGGTTTGACATAGCTTTGTATGTTAGGCAGAGATCACCTCTGAGTAGGGGATATGCGACGGAGTAAAGTTGGAGTTTTTTGAGACTGCCTGTGTAGGGCATCTGTTTGAGGCCGGTAATCCTCTTTGTGAGGTATTTCTGCGACCTTTCCAGTTGTTGTAGATGTCTTGTGAGGTACATACCAAAAGGGGAGTTGTACTTTATAATGGGTCAAATGAGTGATGAGTAGAGGGGAACAATGACTTATTTTTTTCTGGATGAGAAACCTTTTGTGATGAGGTGTGCCATGTAGAAGGATTTCCTGACTACTGTGGCGATGTGATTATCAAAGGAAAGACTACTGTCCACCTATGTCCAAGGTCTCATCACACTTTCGGTGTTAAGTATACTACCGTCTATGTTGTAGTTCATGGGTACAGAGTTTTTACCAAAGGGGATGACAATGCACTTTTTGGCATTGAGCTTGAGTCCATGGCTTTGACACCAGGCATCTGTCTCAGTGAGGCCCTTTTGCAGGATGTCCACATTGTTAGGAGTTTCTATTATGGCTCCTAGTTTGCAGTCATCTGCGAACTTCGTTAGCCAAAGACCTTCTGTGTTAGCCTGTACTTCAGAGAAGTAGATACCAAACAGGAGAGGACCCAGGACTGAACCCTGTGGTACTCCACTTGTCACTGGTCTGAAGTCGGATTTGGAGTCTGCTACTTTCACAGTGTGGGTTTTGTCAGTGAGCCAGCTGGCAACCCATCTTGTGACATAGGGATTTATACCTAGTTTAGTGGGTTTATCTATAATTCCAGAGTGGGGCATGGTGTTGAAAGCCTTGGCAAGATCTAGATAGGCTGTGTGAACCACCTTACCCTTGTCTACGGCTTTGGTGACTGCTTCAAAGAAGTCTGTCAGGTTTAGGAGAAATGATCTGCCTTTTACAAACCCGAACTGGGTGGGGTCCAGGGTTTGGAGAATACCAATGTCTTTGTTTATAAGTTCCATGATGATATGTTCCATGGCCTTTCAGACCAGACTCATCAGGCTAATGGGGCGGTAGTTCCCGGGGTCTGTGGTGGCTCCCCCATTGTGGAGTGGGATAACTGTTGTGGTGCGCCATTCAGCAGGCACAAAGCCTGAGGTGAGGCTATGATTGAACATGGTACTTAAGTGGGGTGCCAGTTCATTCTGTAGTTTATGTAGAACGCAGCCTGCGACGTTGTCTGGTCCCATGGATGCTGTGTTCTTGGCTTTGGAGAGTGTGGTTTTTACCTGTGCAGCCGTGATTACAGGAACTTTGCATTCTTCTGGTATAGAGATGGGCTCTTTAGGGGGTGAGAAGGAGGTACAGTTAGCACTGAACCTGTCTGCCAGGATGTTGGCAATATCAGTTGGGTCTGTATATTTAGTGCCATTGTGCTGTAACTCAAAGCAGATCTGAGTGTTGCCATTGAGATTCTTGACAAGGCTATAGCATGCTTTGTGGTTGTCTTTAGAATCAGTGGCGATTTTGTTTTCGTAACTAGCTTTGGAGGATTTTATCAGGGATCTCAGCTTCTTACTGAGGATGACCAGGGAGCTCCTCCACTCATGGGATTTTACTCTCTTTTGCAACAATTTCTTCCTTCTGTTGTACAGTTTGTTTATGGCAGGAGACCACCAAATTGGCTTCCTTTTTTTGGAGGATAGCATCTTGGTTCTGTTTGGGATAGTACAATCCATGCACTCATGTAAGTGCTTATAAAGTGCAATTGTGTAGGATTCAGTAGTTGTAACTGTATTGTCCATATGCATGGGTGTCATGAAGTTCACCACTTCTGTCTTAAGAAGCATGAAGTTGGCTTTGGAGAAATTTTTTACCATGGTTTCATTAATGGGGGGTGGGGGCAGGATGTGGTTATCTAGGGTAATTAGCTTATGGTCGGATTGGACCAATGAGGCATTGACTTCAGGTGTGGAACACCGGTCACTCATATTGGTAATGACTAGATCTAGGATATTGTTGCCCCTGGTGGGGGTGTGGATAAGTTGATCCAGGGCATTGGAGTTTATGAATTCCAGAAAGCGTTGAGCAAAGGAGTTATACTGGAGATGCACAATAACTTGACTATTTACACATTTGGTACATGTTTTAAGCATGCAAGAGGAGAAAGGATGGTAATAAGTGCCAGTGCAGCATGTTAGGTACATAACATAGCATGTACTTACCCCTTAATGTATTTTTTCACCTATTCCAGCTACTCTGAGTGGCTATTGAAAGTGCTTACAGACTGAGACAATGGCTAAATGAACTTTTTACCTACTGATGTTTTACAGAAAACAGCAAACTCTTACTCCATGCAGACTGTGACAATATGAGGTATTGTTAGCTAAGGCAGGAGAGGTAGGGCAGTGGAAGTGTAACATATACCAGCACAGCTATAGCTGGAATTTTGTAAAGAATTATATGTCATTTGTCTATCAAACTGATTTGTACAGATGCTTGTGTTGAAAATGCATTTGAAAAGTTGCTTGTGTTAAGAATGTACCAGCAGTGGGTCCAGACTGTATTGTAACTAATTAAATGTATATGTTTTAACAAAGGATACTGGAAGAGAAGAGGTTAATCTCAGTCTAACTAACTTTGAAAAACAGTAAGAAATTAAACTACTTAATTTAGACCATAAAGATTGTATCTTACAGTTTTGCCTGCAGTCAAACACAAAATGTCTTTGAAAACAAGTACTAGGAAGCCTTCTGTATTGTCTTTAGCAGTGGACTAATTGCTATTCTGAAAGGGTAGAAGTCTGAAATTGTTTTATGACTTCCAGATGCTATAACACATCTCAGCAAAGCTCTATCTGTGTGTATGGTAACACATATGCGCTAAATTCTGGTTCAGTTTCTAGCAAAGGGGGTAGCATGGAAAGCAGAAATCAGGTGAACAGAAGTGTGTGATGTCATTCTATAATCCAGGACAAATAAAAATGTTTTAATACTAGATGAGACTGAAGTCTTGTTGAATTCTGTTTTTGGAACATGAAAAAGGATAACTCACCTACCTCATCTTGCCTTGCTCTAGTAAGTGAACTAGGGAATAGTAATTGTTTAGATCAGTCAGGAAAATATAGTGAGATTAGTGAAGTACATTTTTTCTGTATATGTGTGAATCTGTTCATCTGTGTTATGTTATTTCCTGTGATTGAAACTCTAGTGTTTATTACAAATAGATATTTAGCATTTTCATTTTTTTATTATTTACTATTAAATATATTTAAACTTTTCATTGTGGTTGGTCCTTTACATAATATTTTAACATTTGAGAGAACTCATATCTATTGACTCTGTGGCCACTCCTGAAAGCTTTATTGCATTGTCAAAACACTACCATTTGTACTAATATTAATTTCACTCAGTATAATTGGGTACACTTGTAAGAGCTTTAGAGTAGCTGGCTTTGGAGTGACTGGTGGTAGAAACTACCTTATAGTCTGGGCAGAAGGGGCCATAGCTAGAAAATCTGTGTCAGTCTTTCCCAGATGTGTGTGTGTGTGTGTGTGTGTGTGTGTGTGTGTGTGTGTGTGTGTGTGTGTGTGTGTGTGTGTGTGTGTGTGTGTGTGTGTGTGTGTGTGTGTGTGTCTGTGTGTGTGAAAATCAAATTTCCAAGAATGCTTATGTCAGCTGCTTGGAGCAGGGACATGAAGCACTGGATCCACATGGAGGGTGCTGGAAGACTTGGCTGAGAACTCAACTCTACAGCTGTGCCAATGGGGAGTCTGACTGGGGCCCTGTAGAGGCAGAGAGAAATCCAGACCCTGGACTAAGTGTGTTCCCTGTGTGCTCTTAAGGGAAGGTTTGCTTGATGCAGAGAGCTGCATCTTGAAAGACTTGGTTTATCTGTTTTTCTTCCAAGTGAACTTCCCTCTCCAGTGTCAGTGGTGAGGATTCAGGCTCCTTGATTACTTGCTCAGAGAGGGGACATCACATGGTGGCAGTGGTGGGATATTAATTGAACTTCTGTAGCCTGTAGGCAGTTGTCACTGAAGGTTTGTATTCTCAGCAGCCACAAGGTAAACATTCAGAATTTCATTTCACAACAATTTTATTTATTTATTTATTGTTATTTTAGTTTAGTCAGGGAAAGCAGACAAATATGTCAGCAGAGGATTATGGCAAGCTGACAAAGAACCAGTTGTCCAAGGTGTGCAAAGCCAAAGGACTGGTACATGCCAACCTGACTAAAGAGGAAACAATTTCAGCCTTATTTGCAGTGCAGACCAGCAACCAGGAGGATAACCAGTCTGATGATGGGAATTTGCAGCCCTCAGAAACAGGATAGTTCACCTTTTCCTCAGACAACTTAAAAATCCATCTGGAGATAAAGAGACTTGAATTGGAGACCAAATGTTTAGAAATAGAATCAGCAAAGAGACTGCGGCATTTAGAGGCTGAATAAAATGAGAGACTGCAGTGTTTGGAGGCTGAAGAAAAGGAGAAGCAACATCAACATGAGAGGGAGATGCTAACTCTTCACCAGAGTCATTGAGGTAATGGGGAAGGGAATAACTGAACCCCAGAAGCAATACAGGTCAGTAGATTTCTTTCATAGTTTACAGAGGGTGATAATTTTGATAGTTTTATTCATGTATTTGAAATGGTATGTAAACAGTATAATGTTGACCAAAGGCACTGGGTACAATTCCTGACCCCATTACCCCATGGTAAAGCTGTAACAGCTGTTTTTAAATTCCCTGATATTGATTGTTTAAACTATGATAGAGTAAAGCAATGTTTACTTGAATGCTTTAACACCTGAAGCTTATAGAAAAAAGTTTTGTGAACATAGACGCAAGACAGATGAAAGTGTGCGTGAGTATATTGCTGACTTATGCACTTAATTTCATAGGTGGGTGAGTTGGTGTCAGGTCACCATTTCTGAATGGCTGGCAGACCTTTTGGTGAGGGAGGAAGCCCTTAGCACTTTGCCTGAGGACATGAGAATCTGTTTGGCAGACCAGGAGTGTAACTCTGCAAATGAGCTGGGGGAAAAGGGGGTCTCTACTTAGCAAGCAGGGCATCACTGCACAGGAAAGAGATTCCCAATGCTGCACATGGATATAAGAGAACCCATGGCGGGCAGGATAACCACCCCAACAGAGACAACCGGTAACAAAGGAAGCCACTAATTCAGGTACACAGCCAGGATCAAGGGCTAAATGTTTTAAATGTAACCAGTGGGGCCATGTATCATACAGATGTCCATGGAAGCAAGTTGGGGGAAAAAGGTAGGGGAGCCAGCAATGGGAATAACAGTATGTCAGTGGTATGTTGTCTGGAGACAACAGGAGTAAAAAACTATCACCAGTGTTTATATCCAATCTTAGTGAATGGAAGACAGACCACTGCTAAGAGAGAGACAGCCTCTGACATAACCATTATGAAGCCTGCAGTGGTTAAAGAGGAAAAGTACTTACTTGGGCAGTCCATTCCAGTCAGGGGTTTAGGAGGGACCCTATTCCAAATGCCTTTGGCCAGAGTTCACCTGGACTGTGAGAGGGTGAAAAAGAAAGCAAGCAAGTAGGTGTGTCTGAGGATATCTCTGCAAATGTCTCTATAGGGAATAATTTTGATAATGCATTATCTTGTGTGCATGCAGTTACAAGCAATAAGGCTTGAAGACAGGCATGTGGGTCTGTTAGCCTGGGGGAGACCCAGACAAACCCCACACCTGAAGCCAGGGCTGGTGAGGTGGCTATTTGTGGAGGGTGCTACCCTGTAGCATTGAGCCTGAAGGTAAGCCACAGCTGCTGGTAGGTACTAATGTTCCTGTGGACAGAGTGACTGCAAGGGCAGAGGTGAGTGGTAGTACCCAGGCTGACAGTGAGGCACTGCTGTCAGAAGATACCAGACTCTTGTGGAAGGGGAGCTGGGAAGAGATACAACGATAGAGTTGAGACAGGCTCAGCTCTTGGACCATACATTTAGAGGCTTGAGGGAAGTGGCTAGGGAGGCACCTGATCCTCAAGGAAAAGGAGAGTCTGTATACCGGAACAAAGGGTTACTGTATAAAGAGTGGACCCATGAGGGAGGGATAGAGGATGAAGTAATACAGCAGTTGGTAGTGCCCAGATCCTACCATCTGGCACTTCTAGCCATAGTCCATAACATTCCTTTTGCAGGTCATATGGGCATTATAGGAACCAAGAGGCATATTATGCATAATGTTTACTGGCCTGGGATCGCAAGGGATGTAACAGGATACTGCAGGACCTGTGAGGAGTGCAATAAAGTAGGCAAGGCAGCAGACAAGGTCAAAGCTCCCTTGCTGCCTTTGCCTGTGACTGAGGAGCCATTTCAGAGTGTAGCTATGGATGTTGTGGGGACTCTGAGTACCCTAAGTTCCACAGGGAAGAAGTATATCCTGGTGGTAGTAGATTATGCTACTAGATACCCTGAGGCAGTGGCTCTGTCCTCCATCAAGGAAGAGAAGGTGGCAAATGCTTTATTAGAGATTTTCAGCAGGGTAGGTTTCCTAAGAAAAATACTGACTGACAAGAGGTGCCAATTTCATGCTAGACCTGCTGGCCTGGATGTGGATGTGCTCTGGGGTGAAGCACCTAAACACCACCCCCTACCATCCCCAGACTAATGGTCTTGTTGAGAGTTTAAACTCTATACTAAAGACTATGCTGTGGGCATTTGCAGACCAGTTTAAGAGACAGTAAGACAAATATTTGCCCCATCTGCTGTTTGCATACAGAGAGGTACCTCAGGAATCCACAGGTTTTTCACCCTTTGAGTTGCTGTATGGGCTTAGGGTAAGGGGGCCTTTAGATTTGATTTATAATGAGTGGGAGGGTGAGTGTGAATCCTGCAAGGAGTCTGTTGTGGCATATGTCCTAAACATCAGGACAAGGCGTATGGAGCTCATGGGCTTGGCCCATGAGAACATGGCAGGAGCCCAACAGGAGAAAAAGATCTGGTATGAAAGGAATGTTCAAACCCGAGAATATGCTGTGGGACAGCGGGTTGTGATTCTCATTCCTGTCAGACACTGAGCTGCAGGCAGCTTGGGAGGGACCCTTCAAATTGGTAAGGAAGGTAAGTGATGTTAATTACATGGTAGAACTGCTAGGCAGGCGAAAGGGGCACATATTGTGCCATGTTAACATGATAAAACCTTACCATGCTAGAGAGGCCCTTGTGCTAAGTATTTGCAGTAGGAGGCAGGAGGAGTCTGAGTGGAATCTATGACTACATTGAGCCATCCAGCTAAATGCCAAGTTACTAAGGTGGAACCTAGGTGTGCAGGCATATGATATGACAGTGCAGTGCTGTACTGGGGTTAGCAATGCCAATAAAAAGGGGCTGTCTAAACAGAGTATGGGTTAATGTATTCCCAGACAGACCCATTCCTCTCAAGCAACATTTCTCAAGGGTCACTTGAAAAACTAGCTTGAGTCTTCAAAGGGGGAAGATATGCGATGATGTGAGGTATTGCCAGCTATGCCAGGAGAAGTAGGACAGTGGATATGTAACATATTCCAGTGCAGCTAGCTGGAATTTTGTAAAGAATTATATGTTGCTTGTATATCAAACTGATTTGTACAGATGCTTGTGTTGAAAATGTATTTGTAAAGTTTCCTGTGCTAAAAATGTACTAAGAGTCAGTCCTAACTGCATTGTAACTGATTACATGTATATGTTTTAGCTGAGGATACTGGAAGAGAAGAGGTTAATCTCAGTCCAACTAATTTTGAAGAATAGTAAAAAACTAAATTTCTTAATTTAGGCCATAAATATTGTATCTTACAGTTTTGACTGCAGCCAGAGGTGAAATATCTGTGAAAAGAAGTACTAGGGACACTTCTGTATTATCTTTAGCAGTGAACTAATTGCTACTGTGGAAGGGTAGAAGTTTAAAATTGTTTTATGGCTTCCATATGCTATAACACATTTCAGCAAAGCTCTGTGTATATGGTAAAACATATATAGTAAATTCTGGTTCAGTTTCTAGCAATGGGGGTAGTGTGGGAACCAGAAATCAGGTGACCAGATGTGTGTGACGTCATTCTGTAATCCAGGACAAAATATAATGTTTTAATACTAGAGGCTGAAATATCATTGCATTCTGTTTTTGGAACCTGACAAAGAAGGATAGCTCACCTATTTCATCTTGCCTTGCTCTAGTAAGTGAACCAGGAAACAGTAATTATTTAGATCAGTCAGGAAAATATAGTGAGATTAGTGAAGTACTGTTTTTCTATATATGTGTGAATTTATTCATCTGTGTTAGTTTAATATTTCCCATGACAGAAACTCTGGTGCTTAATGCAAATAGATATTTACTATGTTCATATTATTTTATTATTTATTATTAAATATATTTAAACTTTTCATTGTGTCTGGCCCTTTACATAATATTTTAAACTTTGAGAGTACCCATATCTATTTGGTGACTATGTGACCACTCCTGAAAGCCTTACTGCATTGGTCAAAACACCACCATTGGAACCTGACAAAGAAGGATAACTCACCTACTTCATCTTGCATTGCTCTAGTAAGTGAACCAGGGAATAATAATTCTTTAGAACAGTCAGGAAAATATAGTGAGATTAGTGAAGTACTGTTTTTGCTTTATCTGTGTGACTCTGTTCATCTGTGTTATGTTAATATTTCCTGTGATTGAATATCTGGTATTTATTGTAAATAGATATTTAGTATTTTTATGTTCTTGTATTATTTATTGTTAAATATAGTTAAACTTTTTCATTGTGGCTGGTCCTTTACAGAATATTTTAACCTTTGAGAGTATTCATATCTATTTGGTGACTCTGTGGCCACTCCTGAAAGCCTTACTGCATTAGTCAAAACACTACCATTTGTACTAATATTAAATTCACTCAGTATAATTGGGTACCCTTGTAACAGAATTAGAGTAGCTGGCTTTGGAGTAACTGGTGGAAATAACTACCTTATAGTCTGGGCAGAAGGGGGCATAGCTAGCAAATCTGTGCCAGCCTTTCCCAGGTGTGTGTGTGTGTGTGTGTGTGTGTGTGTGTGTGTGTGTGTGTGTGTGTGTGTGTGTGTGTGTGTGTGTGTGTGTGTGTGTGTGTGTGTGAAAATCAAGTCTCCATGAGTGTGTTTGCCAGCTGCTTGGAGCAGGGACACAAAGCACTGGTTTCACAGGGAGGATGCTGGAGGACTTGGCTTGGACACTCGGCTAAGGACACAACTCTACAACTGTGCCAGTGGGGAGTCTCACTGGGGCTCTGGAGAGAGCGAGAGATCCATACCCTGGACTGAGTGTGTTCCCTGTGTGCTCTTAAGGGAAATTGTGCTTGATCCAGAGTTTCATTTGGAAATACTGAGTGTATCCATTTTTGTTCCAAGTGAATGTCCCTTTCCAGTATCAGTGGTGAGGATTCAGGTTCCATGATTTCTGGGCCAGAGAGGGGACATTACACAGATCATGAGATGTATGCAGTCCAGGACAGACATTTACCAATGAGAAACCGGTCATGGAGAAGATTCACTGCAGTGTTACAACCATTAGAGATAATCCCCGGGATTCAAGAAGCTCAGTGCAAGGACGGTTTTAGCCTTGCACCGAGCATCCTCACTAGAGATGGTGCAGCAGCACCATATGAATATGTATGAGGGTGTGCCGCCGCACCCTCGACGTGCAAAGGAAACGTGTGCAAGTGCAGGGGGCATGTATAAGTGCTCTACAGAGGCGTAAGCATGCCCCAACAGTTGCACAACCTACTATGCTTACTAGTAGGGCCCGCCTCTAATAGTAAGTCAGTAATTCAGTATCCATTTATACCGAAATGTATGCTAAGCATACAAAAGTGTCCATGAACAGTGAAATAAAATCGAAGTAGTAAACACACAAGCATGTAGTGGAATGTTGAGCCCCATCCCTAGAACTTTCACAATTAGATTCCCGTGTCCCTATTATGCAGTTGAATTGCTGCAATATCGAAGGTGTAAGCAAAGTGCAGCGTATTTGTGTGTCACTGCCCTCCGCCGAGCGTAGCTTACACATCAAAATCATTCAAGTAGAGAAAAACATGCAGAATCAACGTAAACATCAATAGTGTAGTGTTTAGAGCATCTGCCTAACGAACAGGCATTCACGGTTCGAGCCCAACAGTAGCACATATCATTTTCCATGTGGAATGAATGTCGTTTTGCTATAAAACCAACATAAGAGTATCGCATGAGATATTTAACTAAATGTCATTCAATCAAAGTGGCACTGTCATAATGAATAAGGCACTAGTAAGCAGGTGTAAGCACAAATAAGCAGCATTATACATATATAAGTACCAGTAAGCAAGTCTGAGTGTGCTTGCGCGGGTCTAAGCAGTGCCCAGCATACGAAATGTATATAAGTATGTACAGATATATTATTTATATATATATATACATATATATATATATATATATATATATATATATATATATATATATATATATACACACACACACACACACACACACACACACACACACACACACACACACATATATATATATATATATATATATATATAAAGAATATACGATGTAACAATAAAGCATACAAAAGGAATGAGAAGGGAATCAACAGCAACCCCAGTATTATATAGCACTGTCAGCATATGTCATATCAAGCTGGGCAGGAGTGAGCAAAGCACTGCTACTCACACCACAGGCAAGATATTACCAGTGGGAATAACATTGTTGATCTGCTAAGTCTACTTTACAATCAGAGGGTAGTCCCTGGTGGGACTACCCAAAAATTGATAGACTGCTTGGCCATCCGACCATTACACAAGCAAGGGCAGGTATGTTCAAGGACTAAATGGTGGGAGAGCCTAAGAATACATGGGTTGGGACAACATATGTGTAGGGCCCTTAACGCCCGAGAGAGGGCAATGTGTGGAGGTGTGTCATGGCTGTGATAGCAACTGGACAATGGATGGTATGCATGTATGTTGAACTCAGGTGGGGTGGAGGAATTATGGGAATGAAATTATGGATCCAGGCATGCCAGGGTTGGATGGGCTGGTTCTGATTGGACCGCCTCGTGGAGGTCAGTGAGTTCGTTATAAGTATATATGCATGCACATATGCAGACATCTGTATGTAGAAGTACATTCTCTGTAACACATTCATTCCATTTGCAGACATAGAAAACATGAATGTGCCCTTACAAACCTCGACAGTAGATAGAATAATAGGTTGTGCATAAGAGGGAAGGGATGAAACTGCCAAAACGCAGAAGTGTGGACAATGTCCAAAGTCAGTGCTGTGCTGAAAATCAAATGTGTGGACTTTCTCACACATGGAATCATTCCTGTGATCTGCCTGCTACAGCAACGCCAATCACTAAACCGGTCTATTTGTAAAAAAAAAATATGCCGAACACGTACATAATTCGGGTCTCATGTATAACGTGTGCGTTACCATATAGTCATACTTATTAATTTATTCTAGTGTCATGTTAACGGGAGTAAGGATGTAATGAAGTAATAGTCTAAACTTGACATAAAGACATGTGTAAAAATGGCGAATAGTGTCCTTTTGGTCGCTCATGTCAATATTGTCAATATTGTGGACTAAAAGTTTGGGAGTTCTGAGGATACATGGAGTGAGTCAACCGAGGGGATGGGTCTACAGGAGTAGGGAGTGGCCAATGTGTAGTGGTGTGGATACACCGCGAATCGAACTGGAGAATGGATGACTGCAGTGTTAAGGAGGTGTTGGGGTGGGTGTGTCGGGAACCAGGAGTCATGGGTATATGGGTATATATGCAAATGAAGCAGCACAGCGATAGTGTATTGGTTAGAGCAACCGCCTAACGAGCAGGCATTCCCATTCCGAATCCCACTGCATCACATACTATTTACCATCGGTAATCTGTACATGAACATATTTCGACATCTGTCTGCTGTATAACCTGCAAAATAACAATTAAAAGTGAACTGGAGCGAAGTGTCAGTGTCATAATGAATAAGGCACTAGTAGGCAAGTTTAAGCATTTATAAACACCAGTAAGCGTGTGTAAGTGCGTTTGCGTGGGGTATGCATTGCTTTACAGACACACACATATATATATAAATATATATATATATATATATATATATATATAAATATATATAAATATAAATATATATATATGTATACATATATATATATATATATATATATATATATATATGTATATATATGTATATATATATATATATATATATATATATATATACCTATATATATATATATATATAAAACTATACATATATATATATATAAATATATATATATATATATATATGTGTGTGCGTGTAGATATACACAGATATGCAGCTATGATAGGAAACAGTACACAAGAACAAATATGTTCACAGGCTATGCCAATGAAGTGAAGGCAAGAAACATGAAACACGTAGCATGACCTTCCACCCCCCCCCCCGCTAGACATGGGAAACATACACACAAACCCGCAAACAATGTAAAATGTCCACTGCTCCCCAGACCACAGGCAGGATACAACCGGGGGGGTACACAGTGCACCCATGAAATCTAATCTTGAAACACAGACAGGAGCGTCCCTTGCAGGACACCCCAAAAATTGACAGGACCATAAGAAGGTGATATGCCGAACATTCTGGCTGGGGTGTGTACATACCCAGAATACAAGGGTGGGAAAGCCTGATGACCCATGGGTCGAGACAGTTGTATGACATGGGACCCGTGAAGTGGAGAGTGGGCAGCGTGTAGTGGTGTGTTCAGAACCGACCAGGACCCAGAGTAAGGATGGATGCTGTAGAGGAGGTGCGGGTGGGGGAACTATGGGTAGCTAGTTATGGGTCTAGGTGTGTAGGTGTTTGCTGATGTGGGCCTATATGGACAGCCTCAGGAATGTAAGCAAATGTGCTCATTGGGCAGAGATGTTGCCCAACGAGCAGCCACACCCACTACGAGTCCCACTGCAGCAAAGTGTAATCTATATGGCAAGGAATGGAATAACCAGATGTAGATGTATATATGTAGAGGTATATGTGTGTGTATATCTACCCATAGTGACATAGAGATAAACCTCTCCCTCTCCGTAGTACAAATGTATACATACAGACACAGAATACATATACATACCCACTTATAGATATATACATATGTAGACACCCATAGACCCATATGTTGTTATACATATATATATATATATATATATATATAATATATATATATATATATATATATATATATATATATATATAAAATATATATATATGTGTATATATATATATATATATATATATATATATATATATATATATATATATATATATATATATATAGACAGCAATATATAAATATATACATGTATGCATACATATACAGATATGTCTGTATATAGTAATGTGTGTATATATATATATATATATATATATATATATATATATATATATATATATGTGTGACTGTAAATATACACATGTATATAGCTAGGATATGATACAGCAGTTATGAATTATATATGTTCACAAGCCGTGCATATGGGGGTGAGGGGTCCAATAAACAAATGCGTAACACATAGCATCATAGCTAACTGAGTGTAAGAAACTGTAACCGGAGGTTAGCATTGCTTAGCTCCACGCAAACCCACACACACCCGCTCACAACTGCTTTAATGTGCCTTAATCACTCCGTATCCAATGGCCTTGTTCTGCCCGGCAACAAAATAAACGGCCTCTGCAAGGCTCGAAGCCAGGACCCTGCACACACAGTCAATGTGATTTACCACTAAGATATGGCAGATATACAGACATTGGATGTTATCACACACATATCATCCAGCACAGTCATTCAGCAGTATAGGAAATGTATTCCATCATGTAGATGTATGTGTGTGTGTTTATGTCAAGATATAGATACATACATATATAGATATATCAAGAACATCCCATGTGACAACAAAGCATTAAAGAGGAATGAAAAGGGAAACACCAGCAATGCCTGTATTATGTAGTGGTGTTGTCCTATGTAATATCAAGACTCCCTCAGACAGACATGTCATTAATACATGCAAACATTTGTACATTGGCCAAATACATCACTCTGTGCATTTTACTTACATTAACACAACAGTTCCTGTCCAATCATTATGTGAGAACAGTACTCTTGCAAGGTGCTATATGAAACATCATCATCATGAAAAAGGTAAATGGGGTAACCATAGAGGGACCAGTAGTGTCGTGTGTACAATGGGGTTGTCTGCATCACGTGTACTTGGAACCTTTATGAGTCATGTGCATACCAGGATCGTGTGCCTGAGAGACAGGGGTGAAGACAACTGGAGTATGTTGTGATGCATATTAAAAAGGTTACATATGTCCAGTGGACACGTGTGTGAAATGGACAGCTATGTTTGCTGCAAATATTGTTCTAGGAACTGATTGGCCTTTTGTTTCCGTAGGGTGAGAGTGGGATGTGGGGGAAGGAAAGTAGGCATGCTCGTGGAGGATAGGTTGAGTAGGATGACAGACAAGAGAGCATACAGGGTCGGTATATGACACATGTGGGGGGATACACCTTGGATAGGGAGGGGTGTTCAGCAGTCACAAGCCCATGAGACCCTAGATGGAAACAGTGGGATGGAGGTCCCCCTGCCATGGGCAGCTACCACTGCACCAAAACAGCCGCAAAGGTGGTTGTGCTGGGGGCTGTCTAGGAGGGGCAGTCTCACCCTCTAAATGTGACACTCTGCCCTCAAGCTGGTGTATCTGGCCTTGAAACCCCTTATTGAGCCCCCTACACACCCCATTGTGACTGTACTTCAGCGGACATGTTCCTGTCTGGACCTGCTCCCAGGAGGGACAAGCCCCATTCTCAGTGGTGGTTCCACCAGAAGGTGGTGCAGAGCCAACAGAGGTGGAGGCCCAAGGCTGGGCCCCAGATGTGCTGATGCCCGGTGCCATGGCCAGCTGAAGTGGGACAGGAGGTTCTGCCGGGACCTCCAAACCCATACTGCCTATGGTGTTGCAGTTTAAACACAGATATGGCTTAGTAATAGTCAACAGCATTCAGGATTACTTATAATAGCATGCATAGATATGACCATCAACCCAGCACAACAGATGGTATACATTTGCAGAGGGAGCACAACACATGCATATATACTGCATGACATCTGTACAAAGTGTAGAAGACTTGTGACTGTAGCTATGAACAGTGGCCTATTATTGGCATGTCACTGTGTGAACCTCAGACAGTGACTGTCATACCACTGTATCATGTGACATATGTCCAATCAGGGATGCGATGGCAGTAACTCTCATCACTATCACCATGTACTGACTGAAATCCTCACACTATGCTTCTGCAGTTCACAGATGTGTGTTCAGTGAGTAACACAGGAAACAAATGGTTCCACACACTGACCAGTCCACAGATGGCCCTACAGATGGAGGTTCCCTCACAAACAGAGCACTGTCTTGTCAATTTTAAAACATGCAGAATAGCCATTACCACACACAACGTGTTAAACTGGCAGTAGTTTCAATGAAGCATAGCTAAACTTACATGCTGTAGTCATGTCTGGCACATCACCCTCCTGTCTTTAGGTTACTTTCCACTGTGTATGTTGTTTGAGGAATATCCAGATATCATCTGTGATGCCGTTTACCAAACACCAGATCCAGGTTCCAAACACCAGATCCAGGTTCCACTCACAGTGACTGTCATAGGCAAACACCAGCATGATGTTCCTAGACATTGTACTGTGTTTCCATGCGATTGGCTATGGGAACATCACCACAGCTGTTCCACATGCATTCAGCTAGAGGAGGACTGCAATAGGTGCAGAGGCCATCATCTGAACATGACCATCACTTACAAAACACAAGTTGCTGCTGAGCAGGTGTACAACTCCACATCCACCAGAGAGTGTGTGGGAGGGACAGACAGAGGCAAAGTACATCAGAGAAGGGCTTGGAGACTAAAACCTAAGCATCGTCTGTCACACACCTACCAGTATAGGGGTTCAAACCCCTAACTGACTAGTCATTACTATTACAAGTACATACAGTTACTCCATGTGCCACAAAGCTGACATGTTGGTGTGCTGAAAGATCATATATGTGTGCTGGTGAGTGACATCTGCAACAGAGATATAGTGGACATACATTAGAGGTGTAGCACACATGGCTGTCCACATGAACGGATGTCATTGTCAACACAACCACACTCTCTAAGGGACTCAGACACATTGCCACACTTTGCCAGGGCCACAAATACACTTCTTAACTACTCAGTTTGGCACACTGCAGTAATGCACAGGTACTATATGCACCACTGGGGATATCCGGAGGTTCTATGGGCTAGGGCATGTGAACATGTCTGACATCAGTCGGTATGCCAATGGGAGTTATACTGGGTGTGACTGTGGTTGGGAGCATCATACCCCACACACAGACACAAGGTGCCAGTACTGACATGCATGTGTGCATTGCTTCATGGGTGTGTAGTGGTTGGCTGTGCAAGATGGCTGTACAAGGCTGTGTGAAGGGTAATCCTTGGCATCACACCACCCGACAATGGTGTGCAGTGTGGTTCAGGGGTGTAGTGTCTGCAATGTCCCACACAGATGGGTATTGTATGAACTGTCCTGTCATCCTGTTTACCATTGTGCATGGCCATTGCTTTGCAATGCATGCCATGTCTGTGTTTGATAGTCCTTGACATGGACATGTGCACGTCCCACAATAATGTACAGTGACATGTACAAGTGTACCTGGTTTGGCTGGCAGATGTTGTGTACACAGACTGTTATCCTCAGATATGCCAATACTGGCTTGGTGTGGCAGGACTTGCTTATAGACAGCAGGTTGACCCTGCACCTGCATTGATAGCATGATACAGGTATTCATTGGTGTCAGTGGCATCTGTCCATACAGGGCATGTGTGTAAGGCATTACATGGCCTCTGTGGATCACATTTGATGGCACCACATATGTTGCAGGCATCCAGTGGGGAACATAGTGAAGGCACATTGTCCTCAATTATGTGCCTATTGTACTGCTGGATAGGGTGCCAAGCCCTCTGCAGCCCACTGCAATCACACCATGCCTACTATCTGTCATCAATGTGCAGGGTACTAGCAACATAGCAGGATATTCTAGGCAAGTGTGTTTGTGTATGACACATGGGTTCAGAATGTATTCCGGGTAATAGGGTCGCATACTTGTTCACCAGGCCTTTTGCCAGATGTAGGGGTATGGCTTGCCAACACAGTCCCTTGGCTGATTGAAATCTGTAGTCCTCATGAGGTGGACATTGTGACATATAATACGGACACCATATAGGAAAACTACAAAACCCGCTCCCCAACATGTCCAGTGGTTAGACACTCACAGCCACCACCACACAGGGTCTGACTGTCAGACACGCACACCTGCCATGTCTTGGAATAGAACCCCTACCTAACTAATTTAACACACTGCAGCATTATGTAGTTACAGCATGTGCTATGGAGATTACTGGGTTACAGCAGTCTCAGAGGTGTATATCTAGGTGGGTGACATCAGCAGGATTGCCAAAGGTGGTTATGTGAATTGTAAAGAGTGTGCATACTCTAAAAAGCATTGTTCCTTTCTCAGGCAGACAGATACACACACACACACACACACACACACACACACACACACACACACACACACACACACACACAGTTGACCTGTCTTGGAATAGAACCCCTACCTAACTAGTCTATCACACTACAGCAATACGCAGTTACAGCACATGCTTTGGAGAATACTGGGTTACAGCAGTCCCAGAGGTGTATTTCTAGGTAGGCGACATCAGCAGGATTGCCAAAGGTGAGTATGTGAATTGTAAAGAGTGTGCATACTCTAAAAAGCATTGTTTCTTTCTAAGGCAGACAGACACACAGTTGGCCTGTCTGGGATTAAAACACCTATCAAACTAGCTTATGACACTACAGCACGTGCCATGGAGATTACTGGGTTACAGAAGTCCCAGAGGTGTATTTGTAGGTGGGTGACATCAGCAGGATTGCCAAAGAAGGGCATTTCAAGTGTACTGTGAGTTGCACATGTCTGTTAACTGCATGTACCTGCTGACTGTCATGAAAGCACATTTACACCTGCTTACAACTGTCTTATTCAGTCCTAACTGACAGTATCAACAAGACTTGCAGGTCTTGAACCCTGGACCATGCACACTGAGATCACTACCACTAAGCTGTCTGGGTTGTATATATGTTGCATGGAGTTTATACTGCACAGCTTACTGCAGGTATTCCACAGTACTGAAAACAAATGGGACTGTCACTTTGTGTACATATGTATGGTACCCTTGAATGTACTGCACTCTGTGAAACAACAAAGACAAGTCTACATCTGTACAACTGTCATAACTACATATATATAATATATATATACATATATATATATATATATATATATATATATATATATATATATATATATATGAACCTACGGGATGTGTACACACACATATATATGCATATACACAGACACAGCTATAGCTATAGATATATATATATATATATATATATATATGTATATATATATATATATATATATATATATATATATATATATATATATATATATATATACACACACACACACACATGTCTGAACACCCTTTGTGACACAGAAGGGTCCCAAATGCCAAAGGAACTGACATGTACAAAAAACAGAGGCATCTCTTGTGTTATAACATCTAAATCTTAATCAGTTCACCAGAGAAAGGATGGTTGTTGTGTATGTGGAGTTTGGGGTGGGGAATGATGGCTAATGTAATCTACCCCAGGGATTGTGGTGTTTGGGTGGGGGAATGATGAGTATGGACTTACACGCCGGCGACCACTACTGCGTCACTGCTCGACAGTGGCACAGGAAAATAACATACCCAACTGTAGTCATGCTTGACTGTGTATTCTTTACCATTCCTAACTATGTAATGCTTTGTAGACACCAGTCACCACAGATGGCTACCATGGTGTGCTAAAAGACATTACACGTGTGTATGCCTGGCTACAGGGTAGTCACACACACAAACACGCACACACTTGCCAGTATTGTGCATACACGGCTTGCCTATGTAAAGTTAACTAGTACAGTGGTATGCAGTTGGGGTATGTGCCACAGAACACATACAATTACACGTGTGTAAAT